>NW_019211458.1:19652652-19805418 GCF_002443255.2 Varroa destructor
TATATATATGTGTCTGGTACTGGTGATCGCGTTAAGTCGCGCGAGTGGACGCGCTGGTATTCGCCGTTACCAGCTGGCAAAGTATATATGTACTACTTATTGCAGATCTGAGAAAACACCGAGTGACAGAATCATATAGTCACGGCTACCACAATAACAGAACGTCATCCACGACGTTCATATTATCATTGTCCACAGCGGCATCTAGCAAAGCAGTAGCATCAGGAAGCGCTGGACACTGTTGTGTGACTACGACAATGTGAGAACAGCATCACAATCAGAAATAGCACTAGGCCGCATACTACGCTGCGCACGTTATGGCATGAAAAGCAAGAAAAACAGGTACTAGAAAGATATCACCGGGAGAAAGGACCATCTCATTTCTGCGGCCGACGAAGCCGTCGGGTGAACCCGATCGCCGCCACCGCCGTCGTCATCGTCGTGCGCGTACCGCTGACAAAGCGTTTGTGCTTGTGGTGTTAACGCGTGCGCGCGCGCGAAACCGCCGCCACATGGTGACATGGTCGATGAACAGCTATAATATAAAACAAAACAACAGCAGTAGCAAAATTGTCGTAAACAAAGTCGAGAAGGGCATGCCCACACGTTGTTTAAGCCGGAATAAAACGAACAGTGAGATGGGTAGGAAAATTGCTAGAAGCTCCCTTTCTCTTTTAAGGCTTCCCACAGAAAAAAAGCGGCCGAAAAATAGACGAAAAAAATACACCGGCTACTGGTACCGACGACAGCAAAGGCAGCCAGGACCAGCCTGTTCTGCAGTTTTCTTCGTAGGACACCGCAAATGAAAGAGCAATATGTTCAATGATTAATCCTAATGGGCAACGACAAATAACCATTGTAGCAGGACAGTGGCCACGACAGGCAAACGCGCAGGAGGCCAGCCGAACGTATGCATTCTCCGTCCGAACACACTGGTTGAAACTGGACGTACACTTCGGCCAAATGGTAACAACGAGTACGATTAGCTGGGAGACGATAGATCATGAACGCAACAAATTGTTAGCGTCCAAGAAGAAAGATGTGAACAAAGGTAGACGAAAAAAAAGGCAGGTTTGCTTTAGCTGCGTAGGACAAGGGAAACATCGCAGGCGATTTTGGATGACTATTTCTTAGTCTACTAAGGTACATAATCAAACAGGAGTTAAAGTGTTGATCTAGTCAGACTTGGCGGCAATGATTGAAATGACGTTGGACGCAACGCAAATTTTTTTTTAATACAAGAAAGAGGGAGGCAGACCGTTTGAGTCGCGTCCGTCGCCGTCACGACGTATATCGGCCAACGGAACACGCGGAACAGTGTCATAGGCGAGTTAGAACGATGATGACAATGATATAAAGTATTTGGGGCGTTGACAAGCACTCAATTGGCTATTTTAACCGCATTACGGGCGCGGGGAGGGGGTAGGTGGGGCAAACCGGAGAAAATGACGCTAATAATAATATAAACTATAGCTATAACATGTGCACCTGGCTATTTTTGTTCGAAACATAGCGTCGTTATACGGCTATACAATAAAGAAACGGTGGTAGCACGATAGGAACGTTTAGATCTGCTCTGTGTGTGCATGCGTATATGTTTGCCTACTGATAAGAAAGCAATCGCGAAAAATTGCCACTTGACTATAATACGGCCGTTGTTACATGACTGACTGCAGTTTCGAATGACCCTTCCTATTTTCCGACTGCGTAGCTATAATTTGTATGTTGTTACATCATTTTCCGTCGTATTTGGTAAGAGAGGTAAGCCATACTTAGTGTTTTACCACGTTACCTGTTAACTAACGAACAGTATCAAATGAAACGGTCGTGTTTGTGGTGGAACGTGATAACAGAGAGCAAATCGACAAGGAACTTAGGATCGACTTCAGAAAGAATGATGCTAAATATCTAAGCAAGCAAGAAAATAGGAACAGAAATTTGTTAGTAGCAATTGGAGTTGTATGCAGAACGGAGCTTTACTTAAGCATTACCCTGATCGATCGCCGCTAAATACAGTCATATCGGACGAGTTAGGTGCGTGCTTGTCCAAAAGAAACCTTACTGTTATGGCCTTTCTGCCTGTCCTCGAACGTAAGTACGTCTTGCTCGCAACATTAGACCTAACGCTTTATGTTGCTTCTATTTTTCCGCCAATATGACGCCATTGACAGCCTGGGCAAGCTCAGGCCTTACATTTTAACATTGTTATCCTACTCCCTATTCGAGGTGTTTCTTGAAAGCAAACCGGGTTCGACGGGTACAAATTTCAATCTCTCGTCGGATTGCTTTCCTACACCTTGGGCCGGAAACCCATTTGTGGGCTTCTGATCACCCTAGATAAGGGTAAACTACTTGAGATAATGTAAAAATGGGAAGCGTTCATGTACGCTAACATATTAGGCATGTGCACTGCAGTTGGGCAACAAGTACGCACTAGTGTAACGTGCAGTGCGTATTGTTGTCGCTCGTGCTTCTAGCTCTAACTATCGCTAAAATCCCGTTCTTGTTGTATTAGATGGGCGTATCTATTCTACATCGTCAAACAAACGAACGGCCATCCGTAAAAAGTAAATTAGCGGCATCAATTCGTCTTTAATATTCTACGAATACAGTTGATTTTTAAATCATCATATAGATCATTTAGTGTTACCGTCTGTATTTTACACTCGAAGGCTGACTTATTCGATATATATATAGATAATAATATAACTGAAGTACTCGTTTCTAGCTAGTAGAATTACTTTAGCAATGGTTCTTTGTTTTCTGTATTTTCAATTAGGCATTAATTCAAATCAGTCTAAACGTTTAGAAGTCTGCCATTGCTTTACTACATCCTGCACAAGGCCGGCCGGCCGGCCTTGTGCAGGACGTAGTACGCTCGATGTCGAGCCTACAGGTCACTCTATAACGCTGAAACTAGTTTTGAATTAGCTAACTTAATAGATAATTACATGCCAACAGTCCGCTTGAACGAGGTCTAAATACTTCACACGTTATACATCACCACGTTGACTAATACGAGATTTGAAATTGTTGAGTCTGCAAAAACATCTAGAATCGTGTCTATAATTTCTAGTATATTGGACAGAGTGAGAAAGACGACCGCTGATTGATAATACCGAAATACTCAAATAATAGCTGGACGCTTCTCAAGCCTCGAGATGCTATTGAGCGTTGAGCAGGGGTGAGGCTGATATACTGTTAGAAGCATACCCAGCTAGCCAAACGATGTTCATCGTCCTTCACGACTGTTTTCTAAACATGACAAATACGTCTTCACTTAATTAAAATCGTTTACAGACTCAACAGCCTACGTCTGTCCACAATTTTACAATACGTCGCACGTATTCTGCCATACAAATTATACTATTATTATTATTATTATTATATAGAATACTTACCTACAGATCGTCACAACCCATTCTTGCGTAGCGTATGACCTAGAGGGGTACTATTTGCTACAAGTTTGATCCGTGCGTGAAGGCCTTTTAACATTCGACAAACCGCAAGTTCTCGCTTGACTCTAGCAATGCACGTTTTGCTTCTTCGTAGGTATATTATTTAAAAAAAAATGGTCACTCCAGCGCTTCATAGCGTTCGATGAAGAAGGTTGGATCTACTCCTAGCAGAAAAAATTAGGCAGTCAATTTGTTACGTCCAATAATGGAAATATCATTTTTTGCTCAATGATTTGAGCCGATACATACCGCTTGCTCTAAGTCATAGACTTTTCAACATTATTTATAGCAACTCACTGTCAGGTGAGGTGTCTAACTCAGAAAGTTATTTCGCTGGAGAAAGTTACAAGGAAGAAATTCTTCATATTATATGTATAACAAACGTCTGTGTCTCTTTCTGTTATATGTATAGTATCCTGCGGATGCTATTGCAAACATAGACACACGTAAATAGCGGGATGTATATAGAGTTCGTCCACAACGAGTAGTAATAATGTTGAGCGAACTAAACAGCAGTGACGGCATCGGCGTCACCTGCAAAGATGGACTCGAAGGTCATTCTTTCAGCCATAACAGTACGGATAACATGAAGGTAGCATCGCTACAGCGTGAGAAAAATCACGCGCCCTGTAAGCCTGGATTGAGTCATTGCAGGGCGTTTGGCCTATTTTCATCTGTCATTCTGTTTCTATGTGCGTACGTGCGGGTACGTGTCTCGCCTTCAATTGAAACGGGCCATGTCATACAAGCAACCCCAAGAATACTTCTCTATGATCAACGGAAGGCAATCACGTCACTAGCACTACTGCACACGCGAAACAATGATGAAATATAAAATTATCACGGTTAGCATTAATGATCTACGGTAATGTTGTCATTTCAGCAATAAGTTTGTAAGAGTATGTGTGGTAACTGTACTGCAGTGCAAATAGCCATGGAACTAATGACAGCAATTGATCAACGGAGCTGGTAACATTTCCATTGTAGTCCTTTTGCCATATTGAGGTAAGGTGATGTGTTGCCGTATGCACCGGTGATAAACATATATGGTACGGTAACCATAGTTGTATCGAAGAACAGTGTGCGTCAGTTACGAAGCAGGCGTTGCAGATTTAATGAAGAATATAGGTATGAAATATGAAAGAGTTCAGATTGAAAAATGGTGACGACATCAATAGGAGGGTGTAACTTCGGAACAGAAGTAATCGAAACTCTAGGCGGGTATAAAGTTCTAGCCTAAATGAAGATACGACTTTTCCGAATAGACTGAGTAACCTACACACTAATATGCAGAAGTAATTGGTAGAAAAACAGCTACACGCCGTAATCTTTTTTGCTCGCTGGCGTACTCGGACTATATATAGCAGTGCTCAAATAGTCCTCTCCAGATTGCCCGCACTCATCGCGCGAATATGGCTAAGCTACGTTCCAGAACTGGGCGTTACAGAAAGCGAAAACACTGATCGTAATCAAGAGAATAATTTTCTTATCATCTTAGGACAAAGTAATCCGTTTTGCCCGATGCCGTTCGGATGTCTGCAAGGCGGTGCTGCAGAGAAAAGGGCGTCTGAGATCGGCTAGCTTTGATTGCTTACAATGTTGTCGCTGTGGTACAGGGAACAGAGGCTTCTTTTCCGATAAGTCGGACCGGCCATCCGATCGCATCCTCGATCTAAATTGGGCACCTTTGGGGTGTAACTAGGAAGACGGGGTGTAGTGAAGTCGAGTTGTCGATCGACACTCTCGGCGGCTAGTTTAGCGTGGCTGAGAGAAAGTGTACCTTAGTAAAAGACGACAACGCCGATAGCGGTGCAGAGGGCTGTCGACGTTATATAATGTCTTGCCTCTAGGTGCTACGTTGTAACAGTCGTGCGGGTATTGTAGCACCAAAAGCAGCAGAAGCTGCCTTCCGGCTAAATCGCAATGAGGATGACGGTTTTAAGTTTAGCGCCCAATCGCGCCTCGGCGTAATTGAGTTGACGACAAACTCGAGTACGTCTGAATCGGATCGTTTGAGCTCGAGGGTGTTCGGGTGCCGAGAGTTCAGGGAAATGTCTCTCACTTCCTGCGCTTCTGATCCGTCTGATAACTAACTCTGCTTATATAGAAAAACGTTTGATAGACCGAATTAAACAATAACAAACGGTATTCTATCTAGCGAGGCAGGTGTTTGTAACGAACGCAAGGGATTTTATTAAGTAAAATAGATATTCTGTGATAGGCGATTCTTCGTAAGGACGATGTAAACTTTTTTTGCAAATTATCCAAGTCTATAGAAAAGCAGGCATATGTGGTAGTGTTATGAAGAAGGGCAGTACTGGAGGTAACAGATATTATGTATTGTCAAACAATAGGTAATTTTGAAGTGCAAACGCGGCTATAAATAGAATTACGCTGTCTTCGCCATCAACTACAACGTACAATAGACGGCGCGTTGTGCTTGAGCATTTATTTTTCTTTACGTGATTCACTTGAATCAGTACGCACACTTAAAGTAAGTATTCTCTTATTTTATTTATTATGATGGACATTTTTTTTACCTTCGTTCCAATAACAGTTGCCTGTTATAATTAGTCATTTTTTCTAACTAAGAAAAATGTTATTCGATCCATTTTATCAGCTAGATCTGATATTTTATTCTAACTTCATGAGCACCCCTAGCTCCGACTAGTTCCTATTCTCGAGCCGCTTGCATCATTTGCTGTCTCAGCGTACGGCTGAACAATGGCGGCTGATATCCAAATATATACCACCTAGTGAACGCAATTTATGCCCACCTGTCCACGCATCAGGTACGCGCAATTACAGGCGACAGGAAGGCCTTTCTTTTTTTACGGCACATGTTCCAAGAGACTCAAGGTCCGACATCTGGCGGTAGTTGTGATGACAGCGACGGGGAGGAGGTTGTTGTATTATCAAGTGGCGTTGCAGCGTACGTAGAACTCAAGTTTCGTGGGAACGTAGCTATCGTAATAAAGGGGTAGAGGTGAGCAATAATATAGCACGACACTCCCGATACAAACCGATGCCGATGACGGTGCAGGCCATTGTAATGCGTTAGCTAGTCCGGCAAAGCCTGACTTCATAATCCGCAATCAGTCCCTATCTTTTTCCCGGCTACTGTCAAGGTAACACTAGCAAACTGAACTGATGCTGAGTTAGCGAGATAATACAATAAAACGACAAAGACGACGCGTCTTCGTCTTGTCTAGTGGTAGGAAATACAAGCACGGATGAAATAACCACTGTCCCGCCCCCGTTGTTTTTTTCGTTCTCAAACGGCCGAAATGGCCCAAACAGTTGCCGGTACTGTGTCTAAGTCGTCAATGTACAGCTGTTTGTTGAGACTGCAATGCGCTTATGTAGGTTCGCTTTTCAACACGACGAAGCGGTAATGGCGACCCGGGTAGAGGCGACATCAACACGGAACTGGCTGCATTGTACAGCTACAATCGCTCGTAAACTGCGCCCTGCGCCTCCAACCAACGTCGGAAAGATGGCGCTTCTCTTACGCCAGCAACGATGCCGGTGTGTCGGTGTAGAGAACCACGCGGGAAATGCTACGCCGATACTCACTGCGGCGTTTGCTACTTTTAATTGGCATCTGGACACGCATATGCTTCTTGAGCTGAGTGTGCTGCATACAAAGCGTTCGTTGAACCGAGGAAAAAAGGCTGTAAAAGAGAGTCGTTCATCCCGCTCGTTCACGTCAAATGAGCTCCTTTTTCCCTTTATCTCTTTCCATTACCCAAATATATGGAGTACAGACAAAGCTAAGCGTTCATGGTTTTTGACAACGTTTCTAGCTCCTTCCTCTCGTTCCCGTTAGTACCTCGGCTTAGCTTTTGTCCTTCAAGCACTTGAGCGCTCGAGTCGGTCGGGCCTTCTCATGTCCTGACCAGTTTGCTTAGCTTCGCATGCTCTCACTGTTGCGACGTCGAGTCCATAAAAAACGCACTGGCTGTGTAGCAAGTCAGAGTGTAGCATGGAGACAGAGGGACGCGGCACTTCGAAAACTTAGGACTGTCCTTATGCGGCTGCATGGAAGGGGGTGTCCTCCACAACGGCGGGTTGTTGTGAAACACATAACCCTCTTACTAGCTCTCTACTGCCGGTCGCCATCTCCGTCCTGCTTCCTAATTCTCATTGAACAGTGACGTCAGGTTCGAAACAACCGGCAACTAGTACATCGGTTGCCGCAAATCTACGAATATACTGCGACAATGATCGCTTGCTTGAAAGAGAAAAGCAAGTATCCAGGATTATGAATGGTATCATCAACTCAGCTGCTAAGGTCTGTCATTTTTTCATCATAACGTTAGCGTGCTATGTGGTGGAGAGCTTTGTTACCCCCGAGATCTAATATGGCAATAGCGCTCGATAAGCCTTAAAAAATCTTTAGCTCAGCAGTGTGGCAAGATGCTTTCCGCCCGCCCTGAGAGTGCGTATCTATGCCAGCTGTATGTACGAACCGCCCGCACTTGTGTGTGTCGCTGTCATTCCTTTACAATTATTCGTGCCCAGTCGGCCGGTGGTTCCCTCACTGGGCTGTGCGCTCCTGCTCGCTCCTCGGCTTCGGTTGTACGCTTTGTTTCTCTGTTCCCGCAGAACACACACACTTCCTAGTGCTTTCGCTCCTGTGTGCCTTTTTCTGCTCGTTTCTCTTGTTAGGTGGATCACCCTGCCGCAATCAACGCCATTCCTAGTACAAGCAAGAGCACTATCATTGCCGCCATTGGCAGCCTCAGCTATTAGTGCTGTCCCCTGCCCTGGGAATCTCTCCTTCTTTCTTTCGTGTGTAGGTTCCATTCCATTGGAAAAGCGGAACATGCATGGGATAAAACCCAGGGACCGGGCTGGTCGTGGTAGTACTTGTCGGCTGTTCGGCTGTTACCCTCGATGTTTTGCTCGACTTGCTCACTTCTATGCTATGCCCTTGCCCTGCCTTCTTCATTCTTTCTAACAGGCTCATTAAGAATTACGTGCGCAACACATTAACTCAGGTTCGGCCCTACCGCCAAGAGCTGGGACGCTACCACAAGACGAAGTCAGTGCCGTCGATCTGACTCACGAGAGACGAAAAATAAGATTTCGGCAGCGAGGCTAATTGCAGGTGCGAGGTTCCGAGGCTTGGACAACTTCTACAGCCAAACTCCACTGAAAGAGCTGACTGCACTCGTCATTCGGGTCCTAAAAACCTCGGAGTATAATCGTCGGCCTTTCTCAATAGCTTGTCATTTTGAGTATCCGGCGTTTTCATGGCGACAACGTGGGCAGACGAAACACCAACGCGAAGCGGACCTTCTCCATCGTTTGCCGAACGCCATTAGAAGCTGCATTCCAAGTCTAGAAGTTTTTCATTTTGTTCGTAGAAGCTTCAAGTTTAGAAGTCAAACGACACAATGAACACGGTTGCATTATCTTGCTGTTGCAGACTTATTTAGCATACCATTGTTATATTATGGCGGTCACTGTCTTCTACCGCCTGTTGACAGTGAACTTTTTGGAGAACAGGAAAGAGGCCTGCTCAGTTTGACTTACCTATGCTCTATTAAACTACTCATTGCCTATTACACGAATTTTAGCATATATGGCCAATAGGCCGATTGGCCGGTTAAGTATCTTATACCAATACTTCTTCGCAAATGAATCCGCTAATTCTGCACAAGAAGGTCAATGTCAATTTGCTACTTTCGTACTTGTTGTCGATGTACTGTTTATGCTTTCTTGAGTAGCTAGGACGCTAGGCGAACCTCAAGCATGGAATGTCTACTCGCACCACACTAAAGGCAGTACTTACTAGTAGTAGACTTTATATAGTAATTATGCAGTATATGCTATGTATTGTCTAGACGTGACGTAGTATATATAGATCGGCACAAAGCAGCTTTTTCCTAAAATCGACAATAATTTTTCTGCAACTAAGTTAGAGTGTGTGATATTCTCCCCGTGTGCATAAATAAATGAACGGGTAACCCTTTTATAAGAACAATCATCAACCTGCTCTGTATGTTTTGCTACGGCCAACACAACCTGTATACTCGGCTGTTTGGGCTTCCATTATTAGCTAAAACGGACCAAGTAGACGAACAGCCCAGATCCAGTAATTATCATACTAAAACAAAGAAAATTTTAAATTCACTTTATAACTGACTAAATCTCACAAATATTGTTTTTTTTTTTAATTAGTTAATATTTTTTCTACAAAATGAATACGATGACTCTCAGTTACAAAAATGTAGTACACTTAGCGTACTTATGTTTCCATGCAGTGCAATTAAATAATATGTTGCGTCTGCCGAAACGATTGATCTTACGAACAATGGATGAAATAACCAAATTAAATTACACCCTCTTTCTCTGTCTAAATCTTCTGCACGCGAGGTAAACCAGCAAGCAGACGCAACTCTCCCGACAAAGCGACCCTACATGCCGGAACATACTGTACAAAGCAGACCTGAGTGGAGCTAGTCTAGCATGTGCCCTTTGAGATGGCTACACCTTCTAGGTTAGGAAGCGCCTCCCAGGAGGTACTCGATGTCGACCATGAGCGGAGAGGAAAGGCGGTGCCGCATGGCCGGCTGTTCTCTGGCGTCCTGGGGAGGTATAGAAGAGGAATGCAGCAATTAGAAGTTAAAGCAGCAGACATCTCCTGACTCAGGAGAAAGCCACGAGCCAGCCACGCTTAGTGGGTGGCTTATTGAAGGTATAGCGAGAAGCATACAGCAGGAAAGGAGAGTCTAGTAAGAGGCAGGGAACGCCTGTTTCTCTGAGACGAGATGATACTTGGACAAAGCTTACCATTTTTACTAGGCGGCGTTTCACCCGATCCGAGAAGTTAGCTCGCTTGGTTCTGTCCGGCATCACAATACATAAGTTTCGTTAGCCCATTTCCACTACAATTTTCGCTGATTTACATTAATGTAACATTTAGTATAAGTCAGCGAATAACAAAACAACTACTTCAATAGTACTATCAAAGATAACGCTTCTTGTAAAAAAAAAAAAAAGCATATGTACATCACTACAGGGACCCATTTGCATCTCTTTTCCAACATAAATAAGATGCTTGCATCATAGCGTTTGTATTTCTAACAACACGTAACATTTCATCCGAGCCGGCACGGACGGATGAAATCAATAGCATGTTTCAGGCAAGTGTCACTATCTCTGCTTTATGAGTTTTTACGAATGATTCATGGCATGTATTTCAAAATTATATCATTTATTAGAAAAATTATGGAGTTCTCCATTGACTAAATATCTACGCAGCAATTTACTGGATACATACTTGAATGGGTTCTAATTTCTGAAGCGGAGGTCGAGGTATATTCATCACCACTTTTCAAACCGTACGGCGATCACCAGCTTCGACCCCTTTCGATTCTTGCGTATTCCTCAACCCCTTAGACAGAAGCTACATACATATGGACAGCTCGAAGACTTTAACAGTAACTCAATTGAAATTTCAAGCTATAACCTAAGCAGAACACAACAGCCCGACACACCCGTTCAATTCATAACCCGCTTTGAAGATTTGCCACAATAAAATAACAATAGTATGTTAAAATCTAATTCGACTTGAAAGAAGAAAATTACTGAGATTACATATTTTCAAAGTAGTCGGGTTCTCTGTTGAATCTGTATACTTTTTTTAGTTCTTAAACACATCAGTTACTCGCTTACGACTGGCAGGAGGTTGTCGGTTCGGCCGTATAGGCTAGATTGTAGCCAGCGTTTTGCCCCGGGGCTCCTTCTTTTGACGAACTAAAATGTGTCAATAAGCTAGTTATCTTCTGAACTTCGAAACAAGTTTATTGGTACCGAGTTTTGAAGGTCAACATAGATTCGTTTTCTTCAGGCCGGTTCGAAACTTGTCGACTGAATTTTTTCAATTACTCCAGGCTGGTCCTACTCAGCGAAGGCAATTGCTTCGTAGTCTTTTAAAAGCAGTTGAATTGTTACATATTTGTGAACCGGCTATGACGGGAATGAATTAGTTTTTCTTAACAGCGGTTGAGGTAGAATGTGTAGAATGTAGTTAACCCAATCTATTGACATGAAATGATCAAGACGTCAAGATGAAGTCAAGCCATCAGCGAAAACGAGTTTGGTCCCAACTGGCTTTAACCGGGATTTGACGACGGCACAAACTGCGTAGAGCGACTACTCATAAATGTTAGCATAACCCCTTTGTTATGTTTTGAAAAATTCAGGACGGAGAAGCCGCTATGAAGATGATGTTACTCGAATTACAGTTTACTCTTATCGGCCCTTCTCATCTCAGTGAGCCTTTTTTTTCAGACTTTAGAGAAAGCTCCAAAGAAGAGACCACATTATCAAGCAGTTGAGGGATAGGCAAAGGACAAGGGGCAAGAATTGCCGCTAACGAGGTAAGCGTGGATCAAAGCTAGTCGCTTTCGAGCTAGAAACAAAATGCGAATGAAATAGGTGAACTGAGCAAATAATAGCGAGATCGAGGGGTTGGGGCGTGACTGCTAGTTCGATTAGCATTAATTGCTGAACAAACGGAAGGCTTGAGCGAACCATTTTTAGTCTGACATGTAAGTTCTATCGCCTCAAGCTGAGCAGTCTGCAGCGTCTGGGGTCCTCGTAAAGAAACGACAAAATCAAAGTATACGTCTTGCAGGGACGGATAGGACTACGAATTCGCATGTTATTAGGAAAAACCGTGTCTGCCAAAGACATGAACGAATACTTGGAGCTCATGCGACGTTCAAAAATCGGCGTTTGATACACAGTGGTATTTTTTAATTTAGCATGTTTAATTTATGACCTTTCGCATATAGAATATAAAATTTCCATCCGAAATGGCTGTAGCGCGATATGGTATGACATCTCTTTACATGGTTGGTTTTTTTAAAGGAAAGGTTACGTAGATCAATAAGTAGGAATATATAGAGAAAGTGTGTCAAAAGCGCCGGCTATCAAAAAAGGCTGGCTAAGCAATACTGTATCTCTATCCTTAGGAAACCTCCTTAATTGAAAACACGAAAAAAATAACTAGTGGTTCTGGTAGTTCACACCTACTACTACTACCTACCCCCCAATATTTCTATCTATATAGATCACTATTGCTGCCACTGGTTCTCAACTAATACAGATCCATTTTCTACTCGCACATTTCCACCCTATAGACTGCTTTGTGGTAAGACCCACGAGGCCAAGTGAATGCTTGCTCCATCATAACGAACGGCTTGTCGATTTCTGCTCATCCAGCATAACGTACATTGTCGAAAACGTTAGACAATGTACGCTATGCTGGAAACAAGAGTGGGAGAGAAAAGGAAAAAGATAGTTTGAGAAACACTAGACAGACGAGGACGGTAAAGAACGTGCTTTGGTGAAGAACGCGAACGCAATACGAGTACGCTGCGGAATCTTCTGCGGTGCCACAGAGTGGAATGATTTCAATAGTCAGAAACAGGTTAGAAGCAAAGAACGTGCGAATACAGCGGAGTAAGCAAATAGGACAGGCTGCAATGACTGCTCGTGATCTCGAAGGTTGAAGACTCGAAGGCAAAACAAAGCTAAGAAGGCTTGCTGGCCGATATAGTAGCTGACCGAAGTTTTCGTTCCGGGAGTACGCTCGTATGCTGAAGGTTTGTTTAAGCTACTATTGATTCGGCCGTTGCCGCTGAGGCTATTTTTATGAGCACATGTCTAGGAAATAGCTGTTTTCGGAATGGACTACGACGGGAGCTATGAATTACTTTACATGAATGATGCCAAGAAGCTGGGTCATGAGAGAGGGCGGAAGACTGGGAGTGAAACAGGCAAAACAGGATATTCCTTCTTCGTACCCGACAGAAAGGAGAACATGATATGTCTGTGTCATGTTCGGCATGAGCTGTTTCATCGGTGGCTAGCGGCCAAGCGAGAAGGACCTAGCTACGAGCCTAAACGATGAGGGAGAGAGCGGCAGTTCCAGCCATGATGCTGCTTCAGTCACAGAGCTGCTGCGTTGGCTTCGACTATCTTCTTATGGAACGCGGCGGATAGCTAGTCGCAGTAGTCATAGTGGTAGCACTAGCGAGCCAGCGGTAAGGATGCCGACTCGGCATCGGCCTATTGATGGTGAACCATCCACATACACTAGCGTGGCATAGGGAATGAACGCAAACAGTGAACGACTGAGAAATTGGGAAGAGGGCCTACGCAAAAAAAGGGCGAAAGCAAGATATACTACAGCGGCAGGTTGGGTGATTTGTGGCGCGGATAGATGGACCCCGTAAAGTATGTGGACTGCTATGAGCCATCGAACGACGCTGAAGTTGAACTGAAAGTACGCTTCTCGCCAGCTTGCCAATGCTGGACGGTTACCGAGGCGTGGAATATATCTTTTTGCAGCGGGTGCCGTCAGAGAAAATGCTAGCACTGGCGGCTCGTTTGCACAGTACGAATGACTTGTCTCTTTCGCAGTTCTCGCTGCTCCTGAAAGGTCCTAGCCGCGTTCGGCCAAGAACTTTCGATACTTGGCACTCATACGGAGTATGGCAGGACTGACGGATTCGGATTGAGCGGGAAAAGGAAAAAACGAAGAAAACAGGCACAGGCGAACTGTGCGGTGCGTACCGACAAACTGTCTCCTTAATCGGCCAGGCTCCTGGAGTCGAGTCGAGTCCCGACAGACGCATACCCATGTGCACCGTCAGCGATCGAAGCAAAAACGAGGAACGCAGTCGAGCACCATAACGGGACAAGCGGGATTGAGAAAATGTATTTTTCTAAGAATTGTCTCAGCTTTTGATGACTTTGCTCAGGATCATTTAACGAGGATCTTTGCGACCGTCATGCGGATGAGTATTCGGAAGCGAACTCAAGCAAATCAAACAACAAAACGCAGAATTAAAGCAAAAAACAAAGGCGACAAATTGTCATAGCTAATCGAACGTTATGCGTATAATAGAATAATCGTCTTAGCTTCTTAAATTGAGTAATATTGTTAAGTTGGGGTGGAGCTTCAGCCCTTGGAATGTACAGCAAGTTAGGTTAAAGCACCACAAAATACTGGCGGAACCCGGTCAGTTCTCGCCAGCCGTACTGCTTCGAATTTTATAGCTCCATGAAGATATCCACCACAGTGTTCGACGATTTTGTTGTTACGTTTAATATTATACCAAGGCTAGCAACCCGACGATGTTGTTTTTACGGACAAATGGCCTCCGTTCCCAAAAGCAACGAAAGTACATCGGATGACGCTAGCAGACAGCAGGTGGCTAAAGGCTTCGTGACGGATATCACGACGTGTTAAGCGAAATTGTGGCATACCATTTGGAGTTAACGGATAAACATGCGATTGGGAACGATCGGTAATAGCTCAACAAGTCCGGGGAGGAGTCAGAAGAGCAGCCGCGTGGATTCGTCCAGGAAAGTAACTCATCGCCACTCTTCTACCTAATTCGCGGAAAAGGTTAATTTGTTCTTTTTGTAGTTTTATTTGCCAAAACGCTCGAATGTCAAGTACACCATGAAAATATTATATAGTCAAATCGTTGAATTGCAGGTGCTATTCGGTGGCATCCTATCATATATTGTTCTTAGGGGAATTTCCTTTTTTTTCATTCCCTCCAATTCTATCGAGTCGTCTGGTTGCAGAAAGTTGCAGCCAGAAGGTGAATCCTGCTGAATCTCATGCGTCCGGCCACATCTATGCTAACTTAAACAAAGAAGCAAACATAGTCCGTCGGCCAACGAAGTTCACCTGCTACAGTACTGACATTGGCATTGCACGTTCGAAACTATGCAATAGCATCTTGTGTTACGCTCTCGAGAACCTATTAGAAAGACATTTGGTAGAGTAGAAGATAACAAAGACGCCGTATAGTTTGTCTAGCAAAAATCATCTCTTTTTCTTCAACTTCTCAGCTGCTCTAGTCGTTTGCACTGTCGATCTTCCGAGAGACAGCTGCCTCTTGTGCTACCCATGCTTTACCGTTCATTCTGAACGTTTTCCTTCCCCCCAGGGAGAAGGCGAGGGCATTGGTACGCTCGCCTGCTCTTTCCCATCCGTCCAGGAGAACCCACAGGACAACCTACCAGGACAACATACAGGAATCGTCCCGCGGAGAGCAACTCGCCGACGGCTGTGCTGTGCTGTACACTATATACCGAACGCCAATGAATAGTGCTTCGGCAACTACTAATAAAAGATCGGCGCCACAATTCTACAACTCTGAATAATCTGGCGTCGCGGTGCAGCTCTAGGTAAGGCAAAGCATGAGTGCGTCTAGTCTGTATGAAGGTTTGCCTGTCTATGTGTATTCATATTTGTGAGACTGACTGCCGGTCGTGGGCACCGCAGTCGTCGTCGAACCTTGTCAGTGCCAGGATATCTCACTGTTATCGCTATCACTGCTGCTACTAATCTATAGCAAAAACACACAGAAGTTTTGTTGTAGTATTACGGATACCCTTGATCTACATATTTTGTGCGCTATAAAGGAAGATATCAATCAACGGAGTCAGTTGGACTGGTGACCAACGGAGGATTGTGGACTAATTACTTCAACAAAGAGATCGTAGATACTCTATGCGGGTACAGGTATGTTTCGCAACTACAGAAATTAATTATTTATATCCTCTTAAAAAACAATCATGTGATACAATCGCGACTGTGGTACATATGTAGTGAACGCACCGGACGATGGGCTTCAATGAATGATTGACGGCATTTGCCTCTGTCTCTAGGTGATTCACAGGTAAAACACGTTTACCTAAACTTAATTACATGCGCGCGGGTCACGAGAAATTTTTCCATGTTGAAGCGGTAATTACGAGACCTAGTGTCTAACATCACACAATCCATAGTTTCGTTAAGCCAGTCATTCGTTCGGCTTTTTTTCCTCTACATGCGATTGTGCCATATAAAACCTATGACAACGAATGGTTAGGCAGTAGGAGCTGCGAAGTCAGGGTACGAACATCTCCTTACCTATCGCTGCGTAAGATGCAATACTTTACGGATTATTACCAACTGCCGCATGTGAAGTCTATCGTAGCTGACAGCTTTCAGGTAAAAGCGGTATATTCACGCGAGATTAATCCATGTCTCTCTTGCATACTGCTGGGCTGTGCAGCTATGGTCAGCGTTGAGACGTAAATATACACAGCCTGTTACACCTACCTATATGTATAAATTCATGCACGTTTCAGTTCATACGCGTCCTAGATCATCTAGCAGAGAAGCCACAGGGACACAAATAGTAGACTGGAAGCGCGTATTTCTCATGCGCAGAAATGGCAGCAACATTAGCATCTTGTTAGAGAAGATTTTCCTTCAGTATAGCAAACTCGCAGACCCCTTCTCCCCTTCCAGTACATACAATTTTGGCCAATGTGACTAGCTCGTTATAGTCTAGCGTTCATTCTCTCTCTGTTTCTCTGTTTATCTTGCCATAAACAGTCAGAAAGGCGCACGTCAGCACACACGTCTTGCATGTACACATGCATGCACATAGACTAGCAGCCTATGCATCTTCATAAATATGCTACCAGCTAGCTGGCATGCTTTCTGATGTGCTGCCTTACTCGCAATGAAGCAGAGGGAGATATCAGGGGCTAGCTTGGACTTCGGCTTGTTACAGGAGCACTAGCTCGTTCTGTTCTGTGCTGTGTCTTAGAAACCGACAGCCTAGCTATCCCAATGCTACTGATGGCAATGACTGTACTGACTGACAAATTTGATGCAGGATAGATCATACTAGAAGCGTAATGAATAACATGTTGATTTATATATAAGATAGGTACAAAACTATATTGAAGAGTACGCACATTGGTGGTTCATATCTATTACGACCAGCATAGTTAACCGCTGTGATTGTTATGCTGAAGTTTGACTACAGGTAGGTGCTCCACGATTCGGATAAGCACACCGTATATAGTCAATTTGGAGAAAAATGAAGGCGTGTTTTCGTGCCTTTTGAGTAAATGACTATTTTTTTTTGTATGTACGTATTCCTGATGTAGAAACGGATGACGCGACGTAGAACGTTAACCAACTAAGCTTCCTTCTAATAAGTCTGCTGTAGTCAAGATGAACAAATAAACAGGCCTAACAGTGCCGTTCGTTTTCCTAGTCCTCAGTCGTTACGTCTGGGGTTAACCAGCACCAATCGGCAATGGCACTGGCCACAGGAGTAAGAACGAAAGCTCGAATTCAGGTTGGAACCCGAAGTCGACAAAAACGACAAGTCCTTTGGTGGAAATGTAAATATACTGCTAGTCTGGATGGATGGAGAAACCGGGAAGGGGAGAGTTGTCAGGAGAGACTTCAAAAGGAAGTGGCCGCCGCAATGCCGGTAAAATTCTCTCTCTCTCTCTCTCTCTCAAATTCGCTGACGTTCCCTCTCTCCCTTTATCTCTACCAGCCTCTCGCTAAGGCAGATGTATTTCTTGTTCCCTAGCCGGTCTCGGCTGGCTAGCCACTTGGTAAGTTGTCTGTCTGTCTTTCCGCTTTCCTGCCTGTACCTCGAAAAGGGAACATAGTCCAACTCAATGCGTGCTGAACCTCTGAAGGTGGGAAGCAAAATGGAACAGTGACGTCCTTTTGAAAGGGCCCTCAAAGGCGGAGCCCTCGTCCGCGTTGAACGAACGCCACCCTGTATGCAACATCGGAGTTCAAAGCTAGCTTCTGCTAGTGCGCAAGGAAACGAGGTGGCAGGACGGAAGTAGCGAGTTATGCAGTACGAGCAAACGGCAAATGCATTTGGCAACGTTAGAAAGTCAGATGGGATCCCAGTATCATATGCCGTGGAACAGCATGCGCAGTCGTAGGGCGCGTTTGTATCGACGAGCAACCGGCTCTCCGCAACTTGCCTTGTTATTGATATGTGATAACATTTTAGGAAAGATTTAAAAGCAGAGGACAATAAACAAAAACGTGCGCTTCAAATGTTTTGTACAGCATCCTGAAACTCGTTGACACAAAACGAATGGAAGAGACCGCGACACTCGGAACTATCGAAACTATAAATATGCCTAAGTCTGGATAGTGTTTTCTCATCTTAACGATGCCACGCGCTGTACACAAAATGGAACGCCAGACGTTCCCTGACTCGTTGACAATCCTCAAATTGCACGGATCCTTTCAATGTCCAATAAACGACCAAGCAAGGAGGATATACAGTATAATGTCATACTATAAACAACTAATATGGATGCGCAGAGTCTTTACTGTGATCAATCGGGTCGCTACGCAGATGTGTTATTGTTATCTTTGAAAAGATCGACGAAGAGGTACATCGATGGGCGTAAAAGCAAATTCCAAAAAAAGTGCAAGGTTCAATGTGTAGCGTTTTTGAATATTTGGCTAAGTTATCTAGAAGTTCAAGTAGAGGCAAACAAAATTTAAGGGGTAGTTATATGTCGTGCTCATTAAACTGGCTGCGGACTTTATTATTTTTGTTAGTTTTGCTGTTCGTATGTAGTTTTTGAACGATGCTTCATGAATACGAGTAAAGTGTTTAGTTTTCAGTAACAAAAACAACGTCATGTTTTCTAACAGCTGTGCCATGTAATAGATCCTTGTGTTAGCCAGATTCCACCCACCACCACTAAGTCAGCATAAACTTGCTTCAGCGTAGACCTAGTTATGCGCCATCTACATGTAGGTGTGATACTATCAATACGACGCCTGGGTATAGCAGATAGAGTCGACACGATTAGTATTCATGGTATTTATTAGAAAGGCCAGTTTTGTGTAGTATCTAACTACAATTAGAAGGACGTACTAAGGCTTCGGTATTGTCTTTTGCTGCCTGACTAAAGTCCAACAGATAGCGGGATGTCCCTGTTGGGGGATAAGAAACAAAACCCTCGACTGAAGTTACTGAAAACTGTGTTGATAGGGTAGGGTTTTGTCATGGGTAGGTTTGCATGAATGTCATCATATCATTGTCGTAGGAAGTACCTCAAGTGCTCGCAGCCGGAGCTTCTGCAGTGAGGTATGTAAGCCTTAAAAGCTTAGGGCTGCCGGCCATAACCTGTTGTTTCTACGAATTTCTCGTGGTCGTGCCATAAAAGCATTAGCGGCGCAAGGGTCGCGAGCTTGGTAACATCACAACTGGGAGGCAGACCTTCTAAATAGGACCAGACCCATTTTGCTGAAAGCCCTGTCTCGAACCGACACGTATGCACATATTTTTATTACAAAAAAAAAGAGATCTGGTGGTGAACAAGACTGAGTTAGATAAAAGGCGTAAGTATATAAAAATCTTGTTTCGGATTATTTAAAACTATCCAGTTTTACTGACCGGTATAATTTCGATTCGTCTTTCGGTAAGATTCTATATCGGCGTTATGAAATCGATTTGTATCGCGAGCTTTGCTCTTGCAAACCGTATAGCGTAGCCTGCAATATCTTGACTACATTAGCTTATTCCATAACCAATGACAGTCATCTTTGTTAGTATCAAAAATTCTAACAAACTGCTCTTCTAATGAATAGTGATATTCTTAGAGGGTGTCTTTTCGGTTGGGTGTTTATACTTCTAAGAGCCGAAGGAACAAGTAGTGCACTTATTTCTAGGAGATCTACATGGAAGTTGGTTGAAAACAGAAAAACAGCTTTTCATATGCTACTTTTAAAAAAAAAATAACCCAAACTATTCTCGCAGTATAGACTACTAGGATCTGTTTAAAGATTCTAGCGATAGTGTAAGCTAATCAACCGAATTACGGGTTTTGTTATCAATATCTGGTAAAGCCGACTGAGGCCGAAAACTGGAACTTTTGCTTGTTAGTTATGCAGTCGTTTCTCTTATAGCCTTCTATATTTCACCTAGATTTCAATTAGATGAAATCGATTATTCCCTTTACGATATTGAATCGACTGAGCGACGATGTCACAAGAACGATACGAAAAGGTCCCACGTGGGTTATGCACTGTTCAATATCAAAAGTACACATAGAGAACAAATAAGTGAAGCGTAAGCAAGTATAGGCTCAATGCTCTGCAAGCTGGCATGTTGAATCGAAACAAAGTAGCACATACTATTTACATAGTCGTATGTATTCATCCATCCCTGCATACATGATATATCTATACGTTTAACAACTGCGAACTACGTCGGACGCACTCACATCACACTGTGCTAGTAAGTATTTCTTCGTCCTACTATCGCCCGACGTAACATGCCCAAACACTTAACCTCTTTACCCATACTTCTTCTACACATATATTTTGCTTTTTCTTCTACTTTTCCTTTTTCATCCGATGCCCTCGTGCAGCAGCTTCTACTGCTCTGCATCGTCGTATTGCTTCGAAGACGTTTGTAGTAGGTAAAAGGTAACGCCGGAAGCTGGTTGCAACCGATTGCTTCTGCCAATGCTTACTGGCAAACGAGCGTACGTCAATTGAACGTTTTTCTTCTTTTCTCTCACTTTGTCCCGATCCCTCTACGTCGCCGGTCGCCAATTCGTACGTCCCTCTGTGCCTCCTTCTCTTATCGCCGCAACAGCCTCTACTGCTTCTGGCTGCTCGCGCCTCTGCTTCGGACTTTTTCGCTTCGACTTAACTGGTAGCCCGAGCGATAAACGGTCGCTGGCGCTCAACTGGTACCTCCATTTTGCCTCGGACACATCTCACAGACTCTCGCAGTCGTGTCTGATGCTGTCTCCAGGGAAGGAGAGCGTGCTACATCGAACACTAGCGCAAACCAGAGATGGGGAATCGAAACAGATCTGCTCGTCATATGTGGAAAGCAGCTCGTACATACATATAGCGGTCGTGTTCCTAGTGAATGTTTTGTTCGTCGAAGACATCGGTGTAGAGAGATAGTAATTACGATGATCAGAAAAGGCTACGGATTTATAATAGTGATCGTCGTAAGAGCAATTCGAATAGGAAAATTGGCCAGTAAACTCGATCGACTAATAGTGGGAATATAGCGAGCAGTGTGGCCTAAGTCTATACTGGACTGCCATATATAGCTTCTGGGCCAGAGAAAAGGAGGCGAATTCTAAAAAAGACTTGATTTTCACGCAGACTTATGTCAGATCAAATGTTCAATGTTTTGCTTTGTTACCACGAGGAAAGACACGCCTTGCCTAAACTGCACGTAAAAGAGGAGATCTAAAATACGATTAAAGCTATTAGACTGCTTTAGGACGCAAATTTTACTTTGACTACTCTTACGTAGCGAACACTTCACTCTCCTACCGTTTAACAGTATCACGCAATAATTGGCCCCTCTTGCGAACCATTCGATGCTTTCTTGGTCGCTGTGATGATAATAAAAAGTTAGGGCAAATCTTGTTCTTTTAATTCACACGCATTTTCTATTGAAAAAGAGTAATACTTTGTGCATTGATATACTTTCTCAACTGCGGCTATATCCGACTTTATTTTATCTCCTGTTCACACCTACATGAGACAGTATTTCGGCGGCACAACGCTCAAATCTCGGTGGGCGTGTGAGAACTTACATATATACTATCCTATACTATCTATGCAAGGTACATGAGGAATACTCGAAATCTTTGAGCAGAACGTCTGCAATTCGTATTTTTTTTTTTATCAAAATGTATATCCGTACGTGCACTATCAGTATGGCCAATGTGTGCGTTCCTATATTTGACTTTCCGTGTAAACGAGTATATATTCATTACAATTCTGAAATCAATATCTCAAAGATACGAACTTCACTGGGTGCGACTGGGTTCCATGGGCTCTTCGGAATGGAGCTAGCATCTAGGACTATCCATGCTGGCCTTGGTACTAACACCGTGGCCTGCCACCGTGTTACGTAGTCTACGAGCTAGTGACCGAACGAATCATACTGGATAGAAGCGAACGAAATTGACGTTGTAGTAGCAGTGGCAGCAATTGCCAAACGATAGAAAATGCATATGTATATAGGGCTGAGAGAGAGGGAGAGAAACGAACTACACTCTAACGCTTCCAAGGGTTCTTCTAGGCTCTTGCGGGCGTGGCAAGGCTCGGGGGCGAAGGGGACCAAAAACTCTTTCTATGCGTACGCCAATGGCTGTGTACGCACTCGACTCGTAGTAGCAGCAGTAGCAACGGAGTGAGAACGCGAGATGGCGTCGCGGACAGCTGGCGGTCGACGGTCTACGAACACCGCCATTCCGTCAATAGAACACTAGAGTAGACGCGAATCTTGGGAAAATTCGAGGAAAATGTCTTGAAAAAGGCCTTTAGTGGCTGCAGTGGTGGTCTGGCTACGTTGCTTGTAGCCTGCTGATTCAGGCCGTCCTTGCCTTTATAGAGGCCTTCCGCAAGCTGCCCTTTAGGCTTATACCCCTTGCCCCCCTTCTTTGCTTTAAAGAAATGCGACCTCCTCGTTTTCGTAGTTGTAGGGCCTTCGAGCGACGAAAGCCTCCGGCGGCGAGTGAAGCTTTGGCCTTTAAAGAATCGATTTCGTAGCCTACTACCCGTGCCACTTGCGCGGCTACCAGCGCGCCACTCCGGAGGAGCCGATACGACCCTGGGTTACAGGAGATATACACCGACCTACAGACCAAGGAAAATTCAGGGTCTTAAGAGAGCGACCCACCATCGTTCAATCCATTTCGCCGTCGCCGTAGCAGTCGTTCGGCCCTTTTTGCTAGCGTTTCTACTTCTACGACCGTTCCCGTTTCTAGCTACTGCTGCTGCCCCCGTGATTGGTTGTCCATGTTTGGCCCGTTGGCCGCTTCGGGGACTATGGGCGACTAGTAACGGTAGCCAGAGAAGGGAACGGTCATCTGCGACGCTGCCTGGCCGACAGCTAGAACGCGTAGTATCACTTACTACGAAGCACGTCTGAAGCAGCGCCATATAACAACTGTACAGAATCCATAGGGCTCCATCATGTATACACCCAAATATAGCTAGCACGTAGGGCATTACGCCGCAGTATTGCAACACGATATATAGCGTGGTGTTGATACAAACGAGGAAACAATAGAACAACAAAGAATAATACGACGCTGAGTCGACTTGTGTCCAAAGAATTCGGCTTAACTTTGGCACAATAGGAATCGAAACGAAAGTAATGAATATAGTGGGTAAAACGCGGAAAAAGTGGGTGAAAGGCGCTTGGCTCAGGACGACGGAGTTATAACTGAGTTAGTACCATGATTAAACACGAGTAATATCTTCGTAAGGCAGTATGTTTTATTTGATCTGCATGAGCGCTACTTAGTTTTCCATGTCTATCAATCGGCACTTTATAACCCATCCGCAAAATGGGCTTTATCGCTTACGACTTGTCTTTAAAAACACATAAATGGATCATTTGATGCCTACATAAGCAAGTGAGCATAAATATGAAGTAATAGTAAGTTTCGACTGTTTCATAGATCTAGTTCAATCATCACCTGTTTTACTCACACTTCCACGTGTCGTGTGAACTTACTGTATCAGTTTACGTTACTTCTGTTACGTACACGAACTGATCTCGTATCAACAACGAGGTACAGCGAAGGCCGAACTGCCCTTTTAGGAAGCGTGACCTTGCCGGTAACAATCAGGTAGAAAAGCGCCACTAAACAGGAATAGCAGCAGCGTCAGTAAGAGCACGCAGATAATCCGAATTAGGGGACTAAACGAATGTGCAAATAAAAAAAAAAACGAGACGAGGGTAGGCGCAATAAGGCAAGAAGGCTTTCTCAATGGGTAAACTAGGAACGGGTGCAGCGGAAATGTCAAAGGGAAAATCGCGAGCCACTGGAGGAGATAAAAGAAGCTGAGTTTCTTGTACCTCGCGCGTCGCTCTGGAAAAACAAACTCAATGCGAGCAACATGCAGACACACAGGGATTTCTTTCACTGGTAATACATACACACACACACACACACACATACACACACAAAAGAGGCGCATAAACCGAGGAAAACGGAAGGAGCAAGAGGAAGAAAAAGATGCATAGTTTGGGTAACCGGCAAAGCAAATTGAAAGGAAAACAAATAACCCTGCAAAACGAGCTGATGAGAGCGAATAGCGAGACCAAATAGAAGGAGACTGAAGAGCAATAAAGATGATACACAAATGAGAAAGCCGAGGAATGGATGCGAAGAAACTGAGAGTACCCAGAGTAAAAAATACTTGGGGACAATTGAGAAGTGTGAGGGGCGTGGAGCCGCTACACTGAGCCCACCTGGCTGGCGAGCGTCGGCGGGTATCACCCATCCTGACAGACCGACTAACAGAGTTACGGAGTCAGCTATGTTGAAAAAGCGTTTCGAGGTCCTCGGATCGGTAACGTAGGATGAGAGATAGAGAGAAACGGAAAACAGCGATCGATAGAGGCATATCGGCATTAGTAGAGCAACAATGGAGGACAAGATGACGAAAGCAAACGTAACGGTAGAACAACGGGGTAAATGCAGAAAAAATGTAACCGCTCTACATTTGAACTACTTCCGCCCTCTCATCTCTTTTTGTCTCTCTTTCGGGCTTGTTTTCAGATAGCCATAAAGGATAGCAGGAAGCAGAGGTGATGATAGATAGCAAAAATAGATGATGAACAATGTCTGGGGGCATAATTGCAGTGGTAAAAGCCTAAGAACGGAAAATTGCTAAGAAATTCGAGCACAACAGCGCTAAAGGCAAGGCTACAAAAACAATGAGTCCATACATAACCAGAGCGTATTTCCTGGACGGCTAGGCGACAGTCACGAAGAACGTTATTGACAGGTTTATTGCTGGACTGCTAACAGCATGTAAGAATACGGCGAACAAGCTCCTGAAATACACGGTACAAAGAGAAGATGAATTTCGAATACGACTAATAAAATTGAATTCTTACATATATATATAAATGATAGCTATCTATGATGCCAGTTGTTGTCTCGTATAGCTCCTTTAGTTCGGCCATCATTTGCACTAACCGTCCTCAGGCCGTGAGAGTTTACATGGCCTTTCCCTTGCCTATAGCTGACCGCCAGTGACCGCCTTTTTCATCTTCTACAATCCATCTGGACGTAGCCCTAGAGAGAAAGGACAACGCTTCCTGAGCACCCGCAGGGTCTGCTTCGGCTCGCCTGCGGCTTGGGTTCTTCTTGCAAAAGAAAGCTAAGGAAGCGAAAAGATCACCGAAGACTAACAAGCGTATTTCGTGGTCTTGGTCAATGCCATTGCTTTTCCCGTGCTCGCCTCTATCTTCGTCTGCGTTTATGCCGTCATCTTGCAATGAACACAGCAATGAGAAAGAACAAGATCGAGCTTGAGCACCATGGGTCGGTTGGCACATTGCGCGGTCAAGGGGCGAAAAGAGAAACCCCGCGGCGCGAAGGGCCCTCAAAGAGTCCAGCCGCCACCGCCTCCGCCCCTTGTGAAAGCGGCGTCGAGCCGTCTTCCAACTTCTCGCATAGAAGCTAGCTGCAAGCGAAAAGTCTGTCAGTGACATCGATGCACACTAGTCCTTAGTGGCCCTGGTTAGCTGAGTCGCACCGCGCCGCTTCGGCGACTGGTGGCACTATCGCTGTCAGCTGTAATGCAGAAAGGGGACAAAGGTCTGCGCAAATTTGAAACTCTTTGTTCGAAATATTCTTAGAGCCGCGACTAAAGAGAGGATCCATAGGAAAAATCCGGAGATGTTCAGTCTTTCCTCTTCGGTGCCTTTCCCACTGTGCATTCACTTTTTTCTTCAGAAAACCCTGCAAGCCTTTGATCACACAGGTCTTCGCTGTGATGGAGACAGTTAGATCGGCTATTCGTGATCGTTGCGTCTTACTGTTAGTAGTTTGCTGTCTTTACCATCGCGCTACTGCTGTACAGCTGGACACGTCGCTTTCTTTTGCCACTCTTCCCTCGTTTTCACTTCTGTATCAAACGACTCACTTGTCCGACTCGCACTCATCATCGCTGAAGCATTTGATGATCTGATCAGCTGCCACAGCCTCTAGTGCCTTAAGCAAGAGCTTCGCTTCGTTATCGTTCGAACAGAAAGATATCGTCGAATAAGTTAGATGAAAGAGGAAGAGAGGTGGTGCAGTGTCATGGAACAAAAAGAACTAAACGCGTCAATCGTGTGTTGTAGCAGAACGAATGGACACTCCAAATGGCTGCACTTGGAGCACCGGTGGCGGTGGCATCGGTAGTGGCAGCTGGAGAAGAGGCGACGCTCTAGCAGATCTTAACGGGACCTAGACGTGTCCTTTGGGAGCCATCAGGAGCCAAGAAGGCTCGTCGGTGAAGACGACAACGATAACAAGGAAAAACAGGCTCGTACCAAAGTCGTACCCGTGCGTTTCGCCCTCTGGTCGATGTACACAAGGAGGAAAATATCGAGCACGGCTGTTTGCCTGTACGCAAAGGCGACCTGAACTGAGCGTCTGGCGAGGAAACGAGACAAGAGAGTGCGACAAGATGTGGGGTATAGCGATGAAACGATGGAGCAAAGCAGCTCTCCCTTTCCTGGTTTCGTCTAGCCGTAAGGCAGACTTTGTATGATATAGAGCGTTGGCAAAAGCCAGTGAGAGAAAAGTTGCGAGATGATGAACCATCCTGACATTTATTGCAGCCGTGGCAAGTGCCGACGCAATGGTTGCGTTTCTTTCAGCGACATCGTCTTCCTTTGGAAATCTCTTCCATTGACTCTGCCGCATTCCTTCTCGCACTGAAGGTCGCGTCGTCTCTCGTTGTCGTCGTGGTGCATCGAACCGAACTGACTCCGATGAGTGAGACCAGACTCCAATGGCGAACATAGCTAGAGAGGCGACGCTAAAGAGGGGTACAAGAAAATTGGGTGCCAGGTCACATCGACATGATCGAGACGACAGGTGAGTTGCGTCTATGTGCTAAGACCGAGCGGGTCGGTGATCGTTGACGTTTACGGCGTACGCAGCGAAGACAGACATTCAGAAAATTAAGCTACTGTAATACACAGCTTAAGTGTGGTTGGTCCATGCATACATCCGGCAATAGCATTTACCTGTCGAAGAAGGCAACATGAACCAAGGGCAACTAGCCATGATTCATATCTAAATTTGCTCTATTCCTATAAAGCAATCCTTTATCTCGACAGATATATTATTTAGCGTATTTAGCATGTTTGACAAGTTTATTCCTTTGGTACATGCCGATCCAACTAAACAATCTAAAGAAAACAACTTAGTTCAGAGAATGTCGTCTTTCAGAAAGCAAGCTTCGTCTTCCATGTTTCCAAGCCACGAGTCACTAGTGCAGAAAAATACTAACTGTTACACGAAACAACAACATGATCCATGATATAATTAGTAAACTCATCAATGCTGGCACAACTAGTGCGTCTCAGTTTTTTCTTTTTTTATCTAACACGCCAAGATGTATTTTATAATGAAATCCCAGCAAATCAACGCTGGACCATATCCAGCCTAATTTGCGTGCACCATTGAGGACAGCGAATATCTTGCGGCAACGTAAATAAAGACTTAGGATTAAGGAGGAGATAGGCTGGTGACGAGCAGTCTATGACGGTCGACCCTAACAGAGATTCACTTCTCCTCCTCCGCAATGATATACTCACCATCAGGCCGAATCGTAACGAACTACGGAAAGCGTGCATTCCGAGCGAGCCGTCATGCCGTTCCAGCGTGTGCACTAGGTTCTATTACAGTACGCTACAGTGACAAATGATGACGGCCCGTACAGCCGCCGGCCGCGCTAGTCCGGGCGGATGTCTTCGGCGAGACCAATTAGCACGTCCGACGTTGCGTAGCCACTTGCTTGGTGGGGACTGGTCGGCGGCTGCAGGCCCCCCTTCTGCTGTTCGTGCAACAGCTGAAGCTGTTTCTATTACTACTCAGGCACAAATAGTAACATTAATAATAGTGGTGGAAGTGCTAGAATCGTCGCTTGGACTATTGCCTAGTCATAAACAAACTCAGACAAAAAACCGATTTGGCGCTATTAGCAACACAAACTGCTCCAGCCGCCGTCGCTGGCCCAGCTATTCGTTTCGTATAATATTATATATACGTCTGGTTATACAGAATAGCTCAGCGGCACTCCTGGCCGGCGTCGTTCTTATTCAACACGACACGCCGCACTCTCAGTGGCCCTGTTCGTCTGGTCGTCTCTGCAACTGCTACTGCGGCGGCAGCCAATCACACCTGCCGGCAGGTCCTTTTCTTTTTTTCGTAAATAGATTATGCTCTGAGTAACCAGGCGTGCAAGTAGCAATGCAACCTGCAAGTTTCTAGCTAGCTCTTACCGAGGAGAACGGTAACTTTGCTGATAACGGCAACGCGTGACGGCGACGTTGACAGCGGTAGAAGTAGAGTCTGGCTGGCAAAGCGACGCGTGAGTCCGCAGTGCAAGATAACAGCCGCATACACATGCATCACTGTTGTAACTCTGGTACGGCACGAACTGAGCGAGTAGAACAAGTGATGCAGGCAAAGGACTTGCGTGTCCGTACTCCGTTAGCAGCCGTCTCTCTCCATCTCTTGGCCTGTCGGTGCACGATCATAGATGTAGCTAGTTCTTGTCAACGGTGACGCCTCGTATCGGAGTGCGCGAAAAAAAGAAAGGCCGAAAGCAAAAACAACGCTGGCAACACTTTAAATATTGTGCATTTGTTGAAGACGTCCTGTTTGCTTATTGCCGGTGCCTGCCAGGCAGGCTTTGTTGCCAATGTCGGTCTTGCCGGAATTCGTTGCCGTGCAGGATCAAGTTGAATGATTCAAGCTAGATACTTTTGCTAGTCCCTGACTCCTTTGCTAACAGACTCTGTCTCGTAACCAGTTGTTTCAGTGTTTACAAAGGATTCCGCTCGACGAACGCCGGCTTAAAAACGACACCAAAACAAAAGAAGACGACTGACTAAGTGGTTTTGGCATTTTAAATGAGCACTAAACGTTTACGTCATCTGTATCAGTCGAACGTTGTTACACCGTCGATCAATAAATTAATAAGTAAACTATAGATAAATTGATTTCTTCCTATTGGAGTATCCTTGGGCACCCAGAGAAACCTTTCGTTAGATATTATAGATAACAACGGCTTGATTTGGTCGTTGAAGCTAGCGGCCATTTGATGACAAACTTCAGATAGTTTCCGCGTACTGTTGAACTTACACAAAGGATCCAGTGCAAGCTTGCGGTAAGCAAGCATTTTCATAAGTCGCTCTACGGCCACCACTATGTTATCATTACTGAGTGTCAATAAACTATTCGATTGATGCACGCCAAACGATCGGATAAAAGAGGTCGCGTATCCATGAGGATGGTACAGCCAGGCCGAATAATGGATGCACTTAGTCAAAAGGCACTTTCTATACAATCCCCTCTTCTATAACTGGATGATATAGGTAGTAATGAGCTATTCAATGCCAATTAGCGTGACATAATTAGTCATTTAAATGTTTGTGCCCTCATTCGATATCGGAAAAGTACGCCACGACACTGTAACCACGCCGCATGAACTGCACCCTCAGGCTAGATGAGATCATGATCAGACTAAGTAGTGAACGAGGCGGTATAAACAAAAAGTAATCAAGTAATTATTGGCCTGTTAATTGAATAAAAAAGTAACACCGTTAAATAAAAGAAAAATAACTTAGTGCAACAATAAAAGTACTACCGCTACTTGTTTAGGGCGGGACTGAAACAGAAGCTTAGTTAGCTTTTACATAAATCCATCAGAATTTCCTATCGACTGTTCAATAAAAATATTCAGTTGTTCAAGTAACACAGACATATTGATACTGTTTATGTTTAACGATAGACCTGATCTCTAGCTTCGGTTTTAGTAATGAAAACACTGTCCCAGTAACTGCGTTTTCGGTTCTAACGTTTTTCAACCGAGTTCCGAAATGGGTCGTTTCCCTTTACATCGCTCTTACATCGAACCCCAGTTGCATTCAGCTGAGGTTCGTCCGACAAAAAATTATGCGTATCAGATTTGTAGGTCCTGCTGCTTGAGTGCTGGGTGGAATAAATGAATCTCGGATCACGGAGTGAGATAAAGAAGGTACACTTCATTAGGAGCAAACAAAATGCGATCGTTCTCGGGAAGACACGAGATGCTCAAGAGAATGTGTCCAGAGAGGCTAAACCATCGCCGAAGGGACACAAGTAGGCCATGGATGTCCTGGTTGGGGTCGTTTCAATTCAGTTTTGTGTGCTCAAGTAATGAATCAAGCTCCATTTCGCGTCGGATCAGCATTGTATACACCTCAGCCAATAACCCACATTGGCCGAAAGAGGCTGTTTGGCGTTCGATAGAGTAAGCAATTGTACTAGAACTAGCGGTAATAACAGTAGTAGAATTCCCAGACAGTACTCCTCTGTCACCTCGTTCAGATTTACTTCAAAAAGTCACATTAAAACTTACTTCACTTTTGCAACTACATACAGACGAAGGACGGGTCTTTGTGGTTAATGGTTCATTTTAGCTCGAGCTGTGCATCCGCGCACAGCAGCTGTACAATGCTGTGTGCCGAATACATAGTTGAGTGATTTGAAAGCGACGATCTTCGATTTTGATCGCGTTCAATGGTCATACCAAAATCGAAATCGTACCTTGTGCACTGCTGAACGTATATGCGTCTAAATCTTCATTCATTATAATAGAATGTTGAGAGGATTCAACTGGTCTGGATCTGTTCCCGGTTAATCTATCGACTGAAACGTAAATACTTCGTCTCATGTACAAACAAGATACAAATAAGTACGATTGGTGGATGGTTCGAACGAATATCTACCTTATAGGCTATCAGAGTTATTATGTTCACACGTATATCATAGTCACACTATAATGTACTGTTGAATTCGTTGTACGTCCTTTACTAAATCATCAATGATTTGAAGCAGCTTCAATCTGTACCCATTAGCACTATGGCAACGCCTTCGTAGGACCACCATCCACGAGACACTCTTAACTAAGTACCTATTCCAAAACATGATTAGATGTCCACTGGTGCACCTATGTCTGCAATTCGGTAAAAACACACCTTTGCCATTATGAACGAATGCTAGACTTGAAAGTTATTTTGCGACCATACAAGTGTATATTCTTACATTTTGAACAATGGGCATATGTGTCATATTAGCCAATTTCGATTATGGATACATACTAATCTCAGCATGAATGCCCTATATGGAACATCGCACAAAAAGGCTTCACTTGAGGGGCTATCCGTTTGTAGCTAGATAGCGAAAGAAGGTAGTCCTAAAATACCTTAAAATCAATATATTTTCTCCATGCTATGCGGGCTTTTCTAGCTGGAACATTACATTGTCTTGGCTGAAAGCTCGTACTCAACCCGAGGGTCAATCATTCTGGGCAGAGGGAAAATCAAACACCTCGATCGCTGAACTTCCAGCTTCTACCAGCTGGTCTCATAACATACCACTTCGTTCGAATCGGACGCTTAAACAATTATAGCGCCTTGCCCTAGGGATAATAACCTGTTCTGGAAGTATAATAATCTCTCTTTTCCTTTTGTCTGTTTATCTGTATCGTGTTGTGTGGCGTGACCGCCGACGTAATCATTGATTTGTACCCCCGATACCGTAGGGTTACACGGGCTAATAATGCGTCTCACTGGCTACGCGCGGTGGCTTTCCTGATTGCAATGGTTCGTTTTCAGCTGTATGTGCAAAAAAAGATGACAGGATTCTGAGTTCCAATCAAAAGGACAAAGTGACTAAAGCAGGACAGAAGATGATAGAGAAATAGGAAGGTCAGTACGCAGTTACCCGTCTTTTTTTCAAATCGAGTTATTACTGTTTAATTGTCGACATTAACGTCCCAAACGTGCCGATTTATTGCCGGGTTATGATGCGCACGCGTGCACACATGCACGCGTGCGCATCATAACCCGCAATTTCAATGATGAGCTCTCGTTACAATACTCATAATACGTTTCCGTCCCATTGTCCCAACGTAAACACACAAATCGATGGCAATATAGCTTGCGAGAAATACAAGTCTATCGGTATCAGCGGATATATCTCCCTAAATAGAAACAGTTACGAAGAGCATCATTCTTCGTAAATGCGGGCCAGGCACCAAACGATGCTTGTGGTGCACTAACTGCTGTACAAGTTCAACAATACATCGACGAGCTGAAAACACGACCGACGTGATAGGCCGATGTCTAACCGCGAGATGCGTAAGTACTCGGCTAGCAGACTTTAGCGCGTTGTTACAGGCGTCTATCGGCTGATCTATTGCAATTTGCATCGAGTCTATTGTGAATGAACAGGTGCGTTTTGCTGTCATCTAGGCCCTGCCACGGCGCTGACTTTCCTCTTCTAGTCTCTGTGGGCTTCCAGCAATTGATCTGCTGCTTCCGCTGCATCTTTTTTGGCTCCTGAGATGATAAATTATTCTACCAATAGTGCTGGTGACAATCCGCTTTGATCACCAAGTGGAAAATCAATACCGGTAATTGAATTATTTCTTCTACCTTTCGACAATACGTATACTTGCAAAAAATGTCACAAACCCATGTATTTGCACTTCTATATATCGCTAGATACATGTGCATATTTTGTGCATAAGTTGTACAGGGTTATAGGAAAGCTTGGTCGAATTATTGAGATAAACGTATCATCGTTTTCTTACTGATTCAAAACCATATCTAGATGCGGACCCTGTTGCGTTCTAAAATACAGTCTGATACTTGACGTCAGCTTGACAATCCTTTCGATTCTGATTGATTACTGGCGGTAGTTCTATGTGCAGAAATTTATGAAAGGTATTTCGTTATCGGTATAACTCACTATATATCCTACATACAAATCAATGTGTAGCACTAATTGATCCAATGGAGGGCAGCCCGTTCAGTTAACGAACGGTCGAAACACGCCGAGCCTTAAAATGCCAGCCGCGAATGGGAACTGCACTCCATGACTCGGCAACGTGGCCTATAGTTGCTTTAACTGACAGCGTAATTAGCTGGATAAGTTTGGGACCAGACAGCCAAACGTTGAGGTTGAGCCTACTGATATGGGGGGTGCAGGAAACAACCATAACCGCGATTGTTGCAGTGTTTCCCTATCTGCATTTTGTTTGGTACCGATACACAACGCGTCCGCTGGTTCTGCAACGGATGCAGGCGACCCTGCACTAGCAAGATAATAATAAACTGCTTCGCTGAGCAACGCAGAAATAACGCGGTCGTTTGTCGGCTGGTTCTTCATATGTACGCAGGCATTATACATAAACGAGTGTATGGCAACGAGATGAGCGCAAATTGTGACAAAGAACATGCGTGCGATACGTAGGCATACATCTTAACCAAACATGGGCGTATACACCTAGCGAGTTAGCAGATTAACAGACCCGGGTCGACCCATCGGATAGCGCTGAGAACGGCCAGTTGTCTGCTTGCTACATAATTCCCCTATAATTTCGCTAAGTTTACGCCTCCTAGACTTTTCTTCATCACCGGAATTCTCTAATACCGTTATACATCTGGATAGATATCAGTTCCGTCTCGTGATCAAGTCCCCATGCGTATACCTACTGAAATTCCTCGCGCAACATATTTAGGTAGAAATGCATCTCTCTCTCTCTCTCTCTCTCTCATTTTTTCGCGTACCCATTACATGCACAGACGTAGTATATTCTACGCTGGAGTGGCTTTGGGGCGAAAGTAATTGTTTTTGTTACTCTTAACTGTCCTCGCTATATTTCACGTCTTCTATTGTATCCGATACGTCATAGGCTCTTTGGGCACAACCCGCTGCAGCCTTTCCATTACTGCCCATTCCCAGCAGTTCGCTGCACTGGTACCTATTACTAGCGGACGCAGTTGCTTAGATCTCGGCATCACCAGAAATTTTATTGTGGTGAAGTGCCTTTTGCTTCATTGCAGCATCTCTTGCCAGGTATAGGACAGGAATCGTTGTCATTATAATGACGTATTCTCGCAGGTACAACGAACCAAATCGTAATGTTAACATACGCGCACATAGAGAATCAGATGACGACTGGAGTGATGACTGCGACAACAGTAGCAGCAACAGACAGAGGTCTTAAATCCTTTTGTTTAGTCCGTCGATAATGGTCGACTAGCTAAAGCTGTAGGTTAACGGCGGAACGCAGCATTGCATCTTTGTTTGATATCTTTGTTTCCGCGGCTGCTACTGAGCGAGCCGTGTGTGCGTTTCTAGTCATTCGACGTGTACATGGACATCGACCATCTTCGACTATAGCGACGTCCGTTAGTAAACGTTACTTCGGCTCAACAACAACAGCAAATACGCCGTTGTTTGTCGCTCGCACCATATATGCCGGATATCAACGGCAGCAATGGCGGCCATTGGCGAAAACCAGATGCTCTGTGTGCTTGCTTCATTGTTTATGATGTCCGTATCTGTGTACAAATCCTTGGAGGTAGATAGACACTCGTACGTATACACAAGTTGTTTATGCGTATGCGGCCTCTATTCTTTTTCTCCGTTAGATGCCTCGCGGCTGTAAATGAACGGGTAGTGACAAGTGCTTGCAAATGTGCGTGTTTCTCTGTACGTATAGTATTCGTCTAGACGCAATGCTCATGGTCGAGACGTCGATTAGGGTGTATGCACGGCCAGTATTCAACTGACAGTGTCTACCAGAGTAAGGCGGCGAGCTATGGGTGGTCTGAACAAGAGGAGCAGAGCGACCAGGAAGGCGAAGGTGACATACCGCAAGGTCCAAAATTAAGGATGTTCCGTCGACGAAGAGCCGCCATGCACTGGTGATATAGTGCTGGGCACTGGAGAAAGTAAACGCACCTGAACGTAGATGCCTCAGTGAAGTGAACAGAACGGATTACTATTATAGATCATGGGCGTGAAACTGTTATAGTAACAAACGAAAGAAAAATAGACAAGCAGAAAAGCAGTAACGAAAGAAACTCGCTCGCCCGTGCCGATACATATGAATATGGACACAAATGATGTCCAGAAGCTGGTCAACCCTACGAAAATGCTGAGCGCAACGACAGTCTTCGTACCAATGGCCGTCCGGTTACCATCGGCAACAGCGACCTTCCTGCTGCCGCCGGCCGCGTCACGCAATCGTTGCCTGTAAATGTCTTGCTCGTTTGACAGAAGCTTTTCCCAGGAGCGTTTCGTGGGTCCTTCCGCGTGTCGTACTCACTGTTCTAATGTGTGATTCCTGTCGACGTCAAAAGCTTACCGGGAACATAACTTCCCTTCTCTATTATACATGGTCTTACGAAACACCCTGTGTAAGCTCTGTGATAACCCATCGGCGAACCAGCACAGTACGAGCGCTCAGGCCGCGGCATACCGTTGTACCAATGTGCCACAGCATTTTCGCTACATCTTAATAAGCTGTCGCTCTCGCAACCACCTTTTTTCGCTCCTTTCTAGTTTCGATACTTAGTGAGCACCCAGCGCTTTCCATCAGTCTGTTCAAGCTTTCCCTTATGCACTCTTCTCCTTTCTGTCCTGTTCTTAGTTCATCTCCATTGCTATCTTCACTCACAGTCTACATTTCGCTCCACACCACTTTCAAAAATTCGCGCCAGTATCATTCCTAGCTGTCCTGGTCGACTTTTGCGTGCAACTCTGTGGGAAGAACCGAGGTCCTCGACGCACAACGAAAATTCTTTTGTCCTGCGTTTCTCGTGCATGTGAGCCTGTGCCTACTTTTAGTCGTAACTCGTTCAAGCCTCCGGCGGTGTTGTCCACGAAGGATAACACTTGCATAAAATTTAATTCTAATCTCTTTTCCTCATCGAGCCGAACAAGGCTAGCCAAGTCCAAGTTGGCTCCTTCTCTATCAGCTCGTTCATGTTCCTATCTCCGGGTAACCCCAGTTCCTCCAAGTGCTAAACCCTCCCCCAGTCTAAGTGCAAGATACGTAGTTTTAAACGAGGCAAACGCTACCAGGATGTTACATGTATGGCCGGCATAGCCGACTCAGTAATGCGCAGCCATCCCGCTTAGGTTAGATAGGCACACAGAAATTCAAACATACAGCCACTCATACGCCCCTTTTCCCGCCTCAATTCTCTATTATATATGTTGCTGTGTAGCAGCGTTGCAAGAGCGTTATGGTGTACAGAGGTGTCTTCTAGGCCTAAAACCTTTGAAAAACCTAAAACAACGAAGCTTTCATCCTTCGCCTTTCATTTGAATCTGAGCAAACGAGAAAACTGCCACTGCAGTAGCGACGAGGCTAACGCGGCAGTCGGAACAACAGAACGAAGTATATCACAAGTGCACAGTAACATTTCAGCCTTTCTTTTCTATAAGCTGTCTGCGATGCTGTCGCTGCTGATTTTGCTGTTCCTGCCATCTCCTATTGGCGGTACCTCCCACAAGCCCCCCCCCCTCTCTCTCTCTCTCTCTCTCTCTCTCGCGGTCGCTCCAGCTGGTTGCCTCCTTCATGCTTTATGCAGCGGTGGACCTATAGCAGGAGACCTGATGATTTCAACAGGAGACGCTTCTGTACCCGTTGAACGTTATAGCATGGTGCATAGTATAACAATTTGTAGCTGTAGTAGCATTTAAAACATGTTGCAGTTCGGCTTCGCGCCGTTCCAGTACCGCTTTAGCCCTATTCGTTCCCTCGCTGGAGACGAACCCAGTGTAAGTTTAAATCCTAGCGCGCAGAAAGCCATTTTTTTTTACCCATCCAACAATAACTAATGAAACTGTCGCTATTAGGACCGATAAGTAGCGATAGGCGCAGTGAGAAAAAAACACGATGCGAGAAAATGACAGAAGAAAAGATTCCGTAAATACAAAACAGGCCAGACCGAAAACGGTTTCGAGAGGGAAAGCGAAAGGCAATTTTTGAAAAGCAGAAAAACAGTCTTAGAATATAATGTATAAATGGCTAAAAATCAACTTTTTTAATTGCATTCTATATAGATGCTTTATAAAATATCGTAGATGTGAGAAACCTATAGGAAGATTATAGGTTTAAGGGTTAACGATTACCTTCACGTTGTTTGAGTGTAGGGCTTCGATTTCCTAACTTACTATAGCACACGCGTTAACTGCAAATGGTTTAGCCATAGTTTACAAGAAAGCGTCTTTTATATTACCTCTTATTCAACTTCTTCTGCGTCTCGATCGACTGCTCAGTTCGGACGGAACTTTGTATTTTTTAGTTTATTTGGTTCAAGCTTTTTGGCGCAGGCAGCGTCGATATTTGGAACGACTAGAATTAGGCCACATTTATACAATAGAAAGAATAGATACATTTTAGAATGCGCTTAGGAAATATGTTAAAGCTGAACGAAGACATCAGAAGCAAATAACGGCGTCGAAAAGACAACTCTCTAGAAAGTCAGTTATAGAGTGATGGTGAATATGATCTTTCACTGTCTTTGACAGATATCTCAAAGATATTGTTAGAGGATATTCTAGTTCTGTAGCTATAGTTGTTATTAATATTAGGGCAATATGTGTTTTCGTAATCTCACTTAGTATTTGGTTATATCTAACAAGGGCAATTGCAACATTCATTTCGTTACACAGAGATCAGAGCAGATGATTTAATTCTCCGGAGCGTTGTTGTCAGTTTCTCTGGTAACCCAAAGAGCGCTGGATGCTCTGAGTAGCCGGCGAAGGGGACTCGTATAATCGTTACAATGCGCGTGGTATAGTTGGCGTAGGCAACTCGTGTCCTATGCGCCTAAGTAATAACGGCTGCAAAGAGAAGCCGCATAGGCTGCAAAAGCGGAAGTTTGAGAACTCAGAGCTAGCTGGCGGACTTGAACTTCGAGGCTGATCGGGGACCCGCTAACATGCACCGCCATTTTTACTAGCTAGGGATACACATTCTCTGTTCAGCAATAAGCAACGGCCTCGAAAGCTGCACGCCGCGCCACGTACTAGCTACCTTTTCGCTGTAACTTGCTTTTCTGACGCTTTTTTTCGCTAGCACAAGGTACAACCGCCATATCCGCTGTTACCGCTACTATCTTGGCCGGTTTGCAGTATGTGGGAACGGGAGCAGAAAAAGCATGGCCTTCAGACCTGTGTCCTTCTCTCACTCACCGAGAAGCTACTATTACCTACTACGCTAGGTTCGTAAACTGCCGGTTTGCACTGCGGGTGCTGCCACCAGTAGTAAGAGGAGGGAGCAAGCCATACGCGTATAGGAGGTTGACGTAAAAGTTAACTCATTTTGTCACCCACGCAAAGGATAGCCAGGCCTTCCTCTCCTATAAACAAAGGCCTTCCGAGTTCCTACAGCCGATGTGATTGCACACGTTGTCGAAACGCTGGGGGTTGGGTCGGATTATGCCAGCAACGGCATCGCTTTCGAGTGAAGTTATTCCACATGAAACCTGCTGTGTCGCCGCTACCGGTCGTAGTGACACTGCAAACGCTGCTACTGCCGCTGCTGTTGCTAATGCAACTACCGTTTTAACCGGTGCGTATAACCATAATGCAAGTTTAGAGAGAGCTCGGAACTGGCTTCGGGGTTTCAAAGGTGGAAGTCGCTTTGCCCCTGTATAAGGGTTAGCCGGGTGAGTCAGCGGTTCTCAAAGGACAAAATCAACGAGGCTGAGTTTGCTTCGTATATGGCCTGTTGCAGAGCCGTTCCAATGAGCCGCAATTCATAGCTATAGAAAATAAAGGAACACAACAAATTTAATGTACTTGTTCATATGTGATGCTTGCTTGCAATACACGCAAAAACCAACGAATAAATAGTATATAAAATTAGATTAAACAGAGCTCTCACGAGTACGGCGTGCAAAGATATATGGCAAAATGTCCCCTTATAGTTAACTATATATACATATGTCGATCCTTACTTTCCCCATTTTTGTCACCGTATGAGTCTAATACTGCAGCCTTAATTTTCACTTACCAAATTTCCATGTCCTCTACATCATTACTGTATCATTATTATGCTTATGTGCTGTCTCTTCCCTAATTCTGACACTTCGCCTAAAAACGTTTCCACTCTGTTTTTCCATTCGGTCACTTCCATTACATCCACCGAGCGGCAGCACTGATGACTCGCGACGGACCGCACCGCCAGAAGTCCTATTGTGCCAGTCCGTCTAAAATTCTCGGTGTCTAACTACATAAATACGGAATAGCGGTACTCAATTTTAGTCAGTGAGCTAAACGAACTAAAAACATTTGCGAACCTATAATATAATACCGCCTAACGAACTGCATGCAGAGATGCACGGACGTCTACAAAGAAGCTTGGGGAAAGGGACAGGACGACACGGTCTAAGTTTTAATTATAACGTAGAGTAGTAACATTGCGGATAGGATATATGTTTGGACGCTCCTCTTCATCCTGTTACAGCCTGTTTGCATGGTATAAGTGCTACGAGCGCACTCAAACATCTGGCCTAATATCGTTGCACGACGAGTCTCACTCACAAAATGGCAATTAGTAGATGCAGCGCCGACTCGCAGCAGCAACGGCACGCCATTGCGTAGTCGATGAGTCCTGCCAGATGACAATACAAAGGTTCTTTCTGTTCTCGTGCTTCGGAGGGTAAAGGATAACCCCGACGGTTTTGATTGGTGGGTAATCAAGTTTCATCATCCAAACTGATCTGCATTCGGCTAGTTACCACGATGCAAGAGGCCATGCAACCGATAAATCGATAGGCGATGATAAATTTATAGTAATCAAGCCACGACAGGTTGTTTGTGTTGTGCTGAATTTTTTGACGAGGGAATATCTCGAAGCACTTAATGAGAGAAGTCTTTTGAGGATGTCTTTCTGTTGTTCTTTATGGTCTATCCCGACTACTACGTAAGCTACGCTAATGGATCGTGTTGAAACTGGTCGCTTCCGAAATCCTATAGAATTGTTAATTACGTAATGATTGGGAAATTCAATGAATACACATAAAAATGGGTCTTACGCGACTCGGCTGTCGTAGTATAACCAGATTTCCTACTTTGATAGGAAAAAAAGTCAATCTCAAAAGCGGGTTGCTACGCAGATGATTTTTTAACCCTAAAAATGATTACATGGTAAACACAACAGCCGAGGGGGCTACCACTGTCGTTCGTGAGTACCCCGCCTAATCTAGGTAAGGAGAACTAACTCACCGTGCATGACTACTGGCTGACCATCGTTAGCAGGCGGGTCTTTGCAGGCAAAAATAATCATAACTCGAACACTCAGACTCTCCTTTCACAGCCCGCTCATACGACGGTACTCTCTCTGTCCGTGTTTTTGAATCTATTCTCTAAACTCGCCTAGTATCTATCGGTCTCTGTTTGGTTGTCATCAGCCGGCCGACAGCCCCGGTGCCAGCTAGTACACGCTAAGACTGGGCAGGACATCCTGGCCAGCCAATGTTTGATGCTAATACTATAATCCGTTTTGGTATCTATGGATCCCGGTGGCTATACATTCATAGTGGTAGACTGTTCGGCAACGACAATCGTGGCCTCAATGGCCAACAAATATGCGACCTGATCAGCCAACCAGTTCGCTTTGCTTTTTAGCCGGATTGTCTAAGGGATCATCTTAGATCGTTTTAGTTCTACTATTCTTGTCAGCGTCGTTGTTATCTGGCCATGCTAAGGCGGTTTCCTGGACCCGTGGAGGTTGCGGCTGCCGTAGTTTATTTCGTTTAGGATCTGGGTTTGATCCTGCAGGCTTCTTTTTACAAGAGGACGCATTGGCTCACTAACTTTCCGTAGAAAGAATCTAAGGGTACATGCGTGTGCACCTCCTTGCTTGATGGCCATCCCAAAGAATAAATTGGTATATATGATACGATGGTTGCTGTCGCTACCCCTACTGCTATAGCCGGTGCTCTGCGCATCAGCAAAACGCTGAATAGATGCTTTCGGCTTGTACAGAGAGAGATACAAACATATATACATACTTAAATACTAGAACACCCTTACTGTTGGTATGGTCGTACTAACACTCCTGCAACTCCTGAGTCAGTGGTTAAAAAATGAATGAGCTTCATCTTTTCCCTCCGCCCTCTTTTGCTTAACATGCCTCGAATAGTCGTCGTCGTCCCTTCGTCTGGCAAATGCATAGTATATCATACACGCACACATTTTACTCTACCAACTGTTCTTCTCCGTGCATGCGACCAGCATTGAGATCCTACGAAAGACATAAGTGCGCGATCCTGCGGCTGATCAGTTCAGTGAGGTTCCATTTCTGTTGCTGCTGTTAATGCTACTATTGCTAGCATACTATCCCGTTGTCCCCCATCTAATAGCGCTGGACACGATGCATTTGAGCTGCGTCTAGGGTTCAGCTGTACTGCATCCATGGTTAGCAATGGCACCACAAATGTTCCTGCTGTTCATAATCGACAGATGAACACCGACATGCACTCGCCGCACCGGTGGTTGTGGTGGTCTTGGTGATGGTCATCGGATTCGCAGCAGCTGCCAGCCAGACTAGTATACATGCACTGGGGACAGATAGATCGACGGATCACCGTATCATGTCTGTACCATCGATGCGGCGCTGTCGCCAGCAGAGTTGTCATCCAGATAAAGCTTCTCCGAGTGTTGCAATTACTCGAGCTGTTGTTACTGTTGCGCCCACCGACGCTGAGGATCCGATGCAGTGCTTTCCTATTTTTTTGCGAACGTCTGTGTGCGCGTGTACACTTAAATCTGGCGCGCTATAGCAGAAGCGAAAGCAGAGCGATAGGTTAAGACAGGCCCTTAATGCCTATTGCATGTTGCTTGTGAGACAGGGCGGAAGACAAAGGGGAAGGGGCTTTGGTTTGATGATGGCATGACAGCCGGTCGGCGTGTCGGCCTGTCTTGCAAAAGAAACGCTGTGAGAATATTAACTGTTTGTTTTGAGCAGTTATAGCTATCCAACGGATAGCAATTGGTGATGCCCGTTTGGAGAAATCGGTGTTCTGTAGATTTGGTGAACGTTTTTTCGAGTGCTTAGAGTATTTAGCATAACACATTGTAGATTCAGCGTGTGTTCAGTAAACCGTTGTTGTTTCTTCCTAAGGATAAACGCAGATTGCCGTGCGTCTAGCTAGTAGCACAGATCTGTAGTCGAATTGAGTATTACGTTACGTATCATACATTGGTGAAACCTTCAGTCTGTAGTACCTGTTGTTTCCAGTGCCATCTGCCTAATCGAACAAATAATAGGCATAGATTGAAAGAAAGTTGGTACAAGAAACAAAACAATGACGAACGTTTGGGCGTACTGAAAAAAGCAGTCGCAATGAAACATCGTTTGCTTTCTGGTAGGCCTTGTGCGACTGTGTACCGGTCACTGTCGTCTTTCTCTTGCATCTTCCATTTCTTCTCCTTCCATATTTCTTTTCACTCAGCGCCTGCTTATAGCATATAGTTAACATTTATTATGTATTGTCCTATTGCACATTGTATGTTCGTTAGGTCTTTCAGTTGCTTTGCCAGGTATTTGGTAGTTATTTGCTACCGTCAGCACCCAGAGCTGATCACCTTGTTCTTGTGCCTCGATGTCGCGCTTTGTGCAATGCTGCGCGTCGGTGTTGTGTTCGCTGGCTGTATTTGGTTGTCGTTGCAGAGACGGTCTCGCCGCCATTCCCTATTCGGTAGTTTGCTACTGGGTGCCTGGTGGTCAGTCGTCCAACCCATAAGCCAACATGCTTTGGTGCCTCGGGGCCTGTGTCGGAGTGCGCGAAGTGAATGAGCTCACTAGAATAGGATTCCACCATCCTTCTCCCTCTAAAGGGTCAGGAAATGCTCTTTTGCCGCAGCGACGGTGGTGATGAGGTTTTGTCAGAGTCCAGAGACTGCAGGCCAGTGCCTCTAGCTAGGTCATGACTGTCCGCCTGTCGTATCCAATGACAACTCAGAGTCAACCGACGACAACGCCGATCGAAGCCTGACGGGTTCAGTGTGATGACGGATCCTAACTCCCTAAGTTTTATACACCCTTTCTTTCCCCTGGTCTCTCTCTCTCTGATTGCAAGGTAAGATCCGGAACTGTGTGTCGAATATGTTCTGCTCTGTTGACAATGATGCTGGCTCTCTTTTGCCTTGCGGCAAGCATCCTTTTTCGGCTGCGGCGGGTCGTGATTCGACCGGTTCGGCGGCATGCTCTGGTAGAGCATGCTTGGTCGCCTGTGCCAATCGCCAGCAGGGATCGGGCAATGAGGAAGGCGGACCCAGATCAACAGAATAGTGATGATCGCTATCGACTGTCCGTTTGTTCGAACTAGGGTCCTTCCATCTGCTTGTTGGTCTGTCAGTCCAGTCACAAAGGTGTGATATGGTTTTGCCGGCCCTTCTGATAGAACTACCGTTATCGTTGCTGTTCAATGACACGAGCGTTCAATGCTAACCCAGGTGCAAAATGCCCTAATACTTTGTCCTACGAGCCCAGGCGACGACTGGGTGAAAGAAGGGGCACGCTCTGCATGCCGACTGCCATCGTTTTCTAGTGCTTGGTTTGATGAACAGCTGGAGGTCGTCGAAGAGTCTCCGAAACTGCCAAACTATCCTTACCATAAGCACAACTTCTTCTCTTTAAACATTTTACCACCTCGTCTACAGTTCAATATAGAGACCATTGCCAGGTTAGCTTACAGCTTTCAAAATCCAACACGTCTAATTTCTGCCGAGTGGACAAACAGCGAAAGGAACACAGCTTAGGCCAGCAAAAACAAAGCAGTAGTTGTAACCGCCGATTCAACCGGCGTTGAAGGACAACGTTGCAAATGTTAAGGCAAAACAACGAACCTGTAGATACGACGGTTAGGCAAAGGAACGGACAGACGAAACAAGGTTTTGTAGCAGATGTAGGTACACAAAAGGATAACGCAATGAATCACCGACTATGAATACAGAATAGAAAAAGGAAAAGGTTCCTAGGAATGACTTACAAGCGCCTAGGCGAAAGATTCAAAAAGAAAGTATGAGGAATTGCATCAGCGCGAGGAGAACATGGCAGCATGGACGAGGCCCTTTATCCGAATTTTTTTACTGGTACCGAAACAAGAAGCGGCTAAAAACAATGGTCGGATAGAAGTATCTGTTGTGGAGAGCATAGTAAGCACCCATAACCGTCGTTGTAGCACCATTGTATACTACGTGGCAAAGCCAGATGGCAAAAGTCTGTGATCATTGCCTGCTAGTCGCTAGAAAAGCTAGCAAGAAAGGACGACGCCAACGAAGTAGCTAATGCTGTGTGTCGCCTATTCATGAACACATCATGGTACAGACATATTAATCGTACAATGATTGTAACACTAGCAACGGCATAGCCGTTAACGCAGGTGTAGCGACATCATCAGCAAAGTCAGGCTCGGAAATGACCGTAGCGGCGGCCGCTGCGATCACTCCTACCTCATTTATGTTTCTGTATGTGTCTGTCTGTCTGCCTGTTTGTTTTTGTGCATGTATAAGTGCGTTCCGAGGCGTTGTTTCCAGCAGTGGTCCCTATCTAGTTACATATACGTACGGTTCTTCTCGTCGTCCTTGTCATAGTCACAGCCTTAAGCGCAGGAAGCAGCGGCCACGACGACGGTGAGTAGCATATGAAAGGCATCGAGAAGGCCGATCAGGAGAATAGCCATTGCGACCACTCTTCTCCGCCTACAATGATGGTTACTGTCGCTACTGTCGGTTGCTTTTCCCTTTTGGGCCATATACGCGAACGCGAGGCATATACCGAGTGTGATGATTGCAAGTAAAAACAGAAAGGCTGTCGGCTTGTCCTGCGCAAGCTACCTCAAGCCCGGAAGGCCTCGCTGAACGGCGAGTTATGTACTGCTGTAACAACAGATAGAGAGATATTGGCGACACCTTGTATGATTCGGGATATCGCTCCATCCCTAATAGACAGAAACACGGAGGTATTGGAAGAGGAATGAAGCCGGTCGACGACGAAGCAATTAGGACGATGCAGCATCGCTACCGCGTCAAGAATAAGAGGGTGATGCGGAGTCGAGCAGTGCTAGTCTATAAAGACCCGTGCGCTCGTAGAAGCATAGTTGAATGAGAAGTGGGACCAGCTTCTGTCCTGCTTGCCAAAGCGTCCGGTTGGAGTCTCTTTCACCTTTTTACTCGCGAGCCAGGTGGACTGCGGCGGGGTGGAAGGTTGACCATGCTATTGCCAAACCTGTACCAACCAAGTGCTTAATACTTTGCTTATTGCAACTGCTACTACCATCCGACAACTACCTTGGATCTAAGGGTGTATTTTACCTCAGCCCTCGCCGATGATACTTAACAGGCCTACCTACAGGAGATGAAGCAAGGCTGATTAGTGTCTAGTAACCTTCCCTTGGCAATATCACTACAGTAACTGCTGTCGCTACCACTGTGCCACAACTACGTACAAATATCGATGTAGATAGCCGATATACATATCATACTGCTGTCTGTCTGCCTTGTCAGTCGTATCCACAGCAACCTCTATCCGAAGCTTGCAGTGCGTAGTTGCTTAGTCCGATACGGACTACAGCGGGCAGCCCCCTTTGGCTATGCGGCTGGGTCTTGCTGCTTCGTGTGCGTTTCTCCTGGAAGAATCATGAGTAGTAGCAACCGCGGCGACGAGACATCAAATCAGCAGGCGCTGGAGAGAACCTTTGCCCTATTTGCTCTGTCGTTTCGTTCACTCTGAGTTGTGAGTCCGGGGTCTGAGTAAGTAATCGTAAGCATACGGTGTCCATACTTAGCTTTTGGGTCAATGCCCAAGACGTTCAGTATATATGTTTATTTATCTACCTACATATGTATATCTGTGCAGGGTATGAGCTTTTTGTTGATTCCACTCAAGCGGAACTAGCCAAATGGATGGATACGATACAGAGATATGTATGTTCATATTTCGTGCATCGACCATCCGCCAATGTCTTGAAAAGTAAATAAAATTAGGATAAGCTTACACGCACATACTCAAACACACGGACAAGGGCACCCAGATACAAGTCGAGAGAAGCACTCTTATAAAAGCCCCCATATTGCATTACAATGTATCACACTGGGATATCAATGACTCGATGGCAATGATCTGGCTGGAGACTCGATGATTCGTTTCCCGTCACATCGAAATGCAGTATGAACCTAGGGGAGCATTGAGCGTCTGTTTGTCTTGCCTGGTCTTCTTCGATTCCCTAGCAGTACGAGGTGGGAAATTGTCGGTTGTGTTCCTTTCTTCGCCTCAAACTAAGACAGGCTGTATGTGAACTGACTGGTAACTGGATTCGGTCTTCCATTGCTACACCCCATCCATATATTTCACTATGATGGCTGTTGGCTACCGACAGACAACTAACCGGTCAACGAGCCCCAAGCAGCAGCCGCCGAAGCAGCAAGGTTTTGTTGCCATGCGTTTCTTCCTGTTCTTTTCTCTACCACGCGATTGTAGCTATCGCTATCGTCATAGGCATCTTCATCACCATTACAGCCATCCGCTGACTCGTGTTAGCGCTCGATCGCTCCCTACCTCGAAGTCAAACGCAAAGCTCTGCCGTTCTCTGGTTCTTATTTTGCTTCTCCTGCTGAGCTTCGTCGTTATCTGGTATTGTTCGTAGTCTCTACATGCGAGTTCCTGCAACTTTGAGCTTCTACGTTGTCCTGTGCTGCCTCCAGATGCTTCAGTCTTCGGTGCTCGTTGCCTCGTCGGTGTTTTTCTTTCGAGTTGCCGTGGTTGCCTTCCGAGTTGCTAAGCCAAACGACCGAATAGCTACTGCGATTACTGCTTCCATTACGAATGCCTCACAGTTGGACAACGCCCGCTCCATTGCTGCTGCTGCCACTATCTGAGATCTTCGGTAGCAGTGCGTACTAGGCAACGATGCGGAACCGCTGAGACAGGAACGCAGTGCAGACGGAAGAAAAACAGGGGAAAACGAAAAACCGGAAGAGAACGGCAGCTCACTACGAGTGAGTAAAGCAAACAGCCATCGTCAACGAACCACATCGTCAGAATAATGCGGCAATGGCTAGTGCAGTGGAGACACACGCATGTTCGTTCATCGTGTGACTGCAGAAGCGACCGCAGCAGCATGGGCGGGTCGCGCGCCTGTCCGGCTGACGAGGCCGAAAGGAGGAGTTAAAGGAGGCCAGCGTACAGAGACAGAATGTGAGAGAGTTCGTACAAGAAGGACAGGCTTACAGAATGAGAGTGGGAGATTAGGAACAATTATACGCGTCGAGGGAAAACCGCGCGATAGTGACTTCGAGAAAGCGCGCGAGAACCAAAGCAGCAGGAAGATGAATCAAAATAGTATGGATAAATGTGTACGGGCATTGCCCATGAAAATGGGGCTTGCCGCTACAGCCGAGAGAGGGAGAGAAAGAGGAGGAGGAGGGGGAAGATAGGTTAGATGGTGCGAAAGGACAGGACGATGAGGACAAGGCACACAAGGTAGTGGGAGAACATAGTAGTCAGGGGAAGGCCTAAGCAGGGTAGCACAATAGTAATATGCATAAGAAACAGAAATTATATAACAGGAAAGAATATGATACACATAGCGATCCCATTGTATTAGAGTTCAGAGAGAATAACGTGTATTACAAGGGGGTTTACTATTTGTAGCTTTCCATATAGAATGGCAAAAATAGAAATGGCAGCGTGGCAGACTAAGAAACAACATAACGAGAAATCGTTACGTTATTCTCAGGAGGAAGTACAGTATTCGTTATTGCTGCGGACGATATCGTCCCTTGTATTGATAACCCTCGTTCCCCATGATTGAGGTGCATTTTTAGACATGGCCAAGCTTCAAGTAAACTGTAGTGTATTTGGCTCCAAGCCTTAGCACAGAAATATGAGCAAAAAAATAATTATAGTTGTGTATATGTTGTCGCTTTTACAATAGTTCAATTAAAGACAATATTCTATAACAACATCTAGCAAAAGGTGCATACCATCGTTCTAAAGATTCAACAATAACAAAAGGAAATACACAACAAACAAGGGTCAAACAACGACAAGGACAACCCGGATACCAGAAGGCTCAATGCAAGTCTCGTTTACTAGGACCTTCCTCTCGTTTGAAGAAGCAGCAACCAGCTTGCAAGCCGGTTGCTTGGTTCCTCCATTGTTTAATTTGTGCAGGAAACGTACAAAGTGATTGTCGTGGCTGTCGTAGTAACGACCGGAGGAAGCGACGGATGGGATATGTTCTGTCCCTCTGGCTGGATCCCAGAGACTACAAGCGGTGAAAGCAGCAGTGAGCCGCACGCCTCGGCTATTACGTCTTGAAGTCTCAGCTACAAGCCTGGGCTTACGAAGAGTGGCGGAACAGGGACGGCAACAAACAACTAAAATGACAGCAGACCTTTGCTGCTACAGCAGAGCTGAAGGATATGACCCGTTTGCCGTACGTCCCTCGACCAGGCCACACCGAGCACAGGAACGCGGGCCCACTCGAAGACGACAATGTAGCTCGGACTGCAGGAAGCTCGCTGGTTAAACTGAAGCGAGGGAGAATCGATGGTGCTATGAAACGTTACTGACTGGCCCTTTTCTTTCAGTGGCACGAAGGCAACACAAAAACGGGGTTTAGGTTGGGACAAACGAAGGGGAGGCGCAATTTTGATCAAACGACGTACAACGTGCGCGTCTGAGGCATTTTCTAATTCGTCTTCTTTCGTTCAGTTTGCACCAGCGTGGTACTGTGCGCTGTTTCTGTACGTTCGTACCCCGCATTATCCTTCTTAGCTGTCTACCTTTCTCCTGCTACATCTCTTAGGAGTAGCAGTAACATAGTTCAAAAGCCAAACAGCCCGCCAGGATGCTTCGTACGCTCGATAAGAGCGCCACAGGCGGTAGCAACGTGTACAATTGTACCCATCCGTTGTATCAGCCAGGTAAGCAGAGGGTGGGTAGGGCAGCAAAGGAGACGAAAACGGAGACAGAGGCGTTGTCCCCCAGCAGCAGCAGTAGTACAACAAGCTGAGTTTCAACAGTACGGCCCGAAAAGAAGATATCGTTTCTCGTTCATTCCCTCAACGTTGAAGGGTAGCAGCGAATGTATGCAGCTACCAACAGTGGGCACAGCATTTACCGCCACCTCCTTTATGTTCTGCCTGTCGAGATCGGGCCGGTCTCGTATACAGAGTAGACGTAAACAGTGTGAAATGAAAGTGAAGAGACAAAAAATATAAATAAGTCTAGCTTCAGTATTGCAGCACGATGGCCGTGTTAAGGCTCACTCGGCGCCTATAATTGTAGTCTTGGTTTACAAAGGAGTATAAGCCTCGAATACGAAACGAAGCTAAATAATAATTCACATAGAAGAACAGAGAAAAATGGGCCGAAGAACTAATTTTGCACAATCGAAATAGCTAGGAAGTGAGCAGTTGATGGAAAAGCATACAAACTATCGACAAAATCCCTACTTGCTCCATGTTGGATTGCGTTGGCAGGACTAGGCGCTACAGAGAATCAGTTTCAATCGCCCCTAAGATTTAGTGGTCGATCTTTAACCACTGGCAGATAAAAAAAAATGGAGCAGACACGGTGCTCAGCTGATAATTGCTGGGTTAAAAATATCTCAATTTCTTCGGCTGCTCATCCCAAAGCACTTAAACTGTCCGTAAGGCTGCTACTACATTGTTTGATAGCGGTCCCTTTAGGTTAGGTCATACCCACGCTGGACATGTGAAGCCGTTCAGAAGACTCAGGATGGCCAAGATAGGCTTCGGCTGGCTAAGGGGCTGCACAAACAAAAATGTCTGCTGGATATTCTATAGCTTCTGATTCCAACTTTCGATGGCAAGGAAACATCATTTATGGCAGTTGCGAACGGTGAGCTAAGCAGAGCTGATCGGGTTTGCCTGAATCTCCATCGTCTAATATCGCCTTTTTCTTTTATCTCTCGTCCCCCCCCCCCCCTTTTTCCCCAGGCAGCAAACATGTTCCCACCCAGGAGAGACAAGGTAAATCAATAAAGATTTGATCGCTTTCTCTCTGTTCTTCTTATTGATCTACTTTTCTCCTAAGTTGCTGCCAGCTGATGCGCCCTAGGCCAGGATTAAAGCCCACCATAGACGACGGACCCATGCTTGGCTACAGACTTAGCTCCGATTGGGTTGAGTCCGGCCTACTCCACTTTGCACCGTACAACGCAGCAGCCTGACCCAGACAGGCTCAGACCAACGGATACCAAGCTGACACACTGGAGGAGTGATCGAGCATAAGGAGCTACACAGGAGCAGCACCAGCGGCAAAGCCGTATGTGGATCAGCCAACAGACAATGAGACAACAAAATTTCTCACTCTCTCTCACTCTCTTGCATCCTGATCCTTTCCGAGAAGAAGAGAACATTGAGCAAAAAAATGGGACTTCGCGCGTTCCTCTGTCAATGCAAAGAACCGTACCGGATGGCTCGTGGACGAGGGTATGAGGATGGGGCAAGAACAGCAGAGAAAAGTCGAAGGAACAGGGACGTGATTGGCCAGGGCGACCGACCGACGATGAAGTTTGAAAATTTTGTTTTGTCTGCTGTGCGCGACATGGCACGGCGGTAAGAGCATCCCTTCGAAGAGGATTTTGCGTGTTGCAGCTAGAGCATAGTTGTGTTTGGCTATGTCTAGCCCGGCCCTTCGCGTTTCTTGCTACCCAATGTCTGAAAAAGCCCCAGGGTGGTGTCGCATAAAGACGTCTGAATGGGTTGTCACTTGCGTTCATCGGTACTTGGTGTGCGAGCGTAGAGTATGGGACTAACAAATAGAGCTTTTGCAGCGGATAAGAACAGTCTTGAGCCAGATGGAAACAGTTCCGGACACTGCGTGGACTATCAACTAGCAGGAGGCCAAAGGTGCTTCCTGTATGACTATATTCTCATAAGCAACGCGTTCCAAAGAGGAAAACATATATATGTATGCATAACTGTAGAACTGTTTCGTGAAGAACAGTGCCTTCGAATCTAATGTTAGCAAGAACAGACATTCTATAAATCAAGAGCGAAAGCTCGATAAACAGTGGAGCAATGAATAACGTGGTAGATGACATGTTAGCCATGGAAAGAAGAGGGTTCCTGGGAAACTTTACTGATCTTAACTATTGGGCCAGCATTTGCGCGACCACTTAGAGACTAGTCTATATCGTAACCAGAAGGCTAAAAACAAGTTATAGATAGCGGCCGCAGTAGCTCTAGCCGTTTCCTTCAACTCAAGTTAGATATTTGTTTGGCGGTGGCTTCATTTGCTGTTTTTCAGTTCATAGGCTGATGACCCGTTACTACCGGTCTTCCTATTTTCGAGCCTTTAGGTCAGTGGCGAAGCCGACTAAGGGAAGAGAAAGAGCCTCAGCTGCCAACCCAGGCCCCTTTCAGCTAGCTTGCATGTCCTGACTGTCGAGCCCTATCTGTGCAGCAGTTTCCTGTGGTCGGACTACTGGATTAGCTGTTACTACTTCTGTTACTGCCGCCATTACCACCCTTCTGAATGATTCCAGCTACGAAGTCTGTATTACTTTTGCTCGTCTGGATCAGCTTCGCTGTGAAAAGAACCAATGCGAAAGACGGCGAAGCGGCGTCTGCATCCAAACGGGCGAAGGGCGTTCAACCATTCGACAGGCAACGAAGCAAACTCCAAACGTGAAACCCGAATCTAACGCGAAATGGAGTAAGCACAGTACACGGCACTAGTGTGATTATATGAGTATATATGGTAGAAGATCAAAAAGGCCGCAGTATAGAAGGCCCAAAAAAGAAACAAGGTTCACTTCTTCGATTTTCTGAGTTGATTCCTCTGCGTCATCTCCGCCGTCTCTTCCCAAGCGCATCGGTCAAATGCAAAAACGCAGAGGTATGAAGGCTTAGACACAAACGCGGATACGCTCCAGCCCACAGAGCGCTGCAACTTTCCATCGCTCAGTATAGTGTCATAGCTTGGCCGTCGAGTCTGGACATGTTCGCTAACTTTGGTGTTATTTATTTGTCATTAATTAGATATACTTTGTATGCACTGCGTAAGATAGTTGTATTCGGCATGCATTGGCCTCGTTAGCGAGTGGCGTGGAACCTCGTTGCTCTTCGTCACTCTCTCGCTTTCGCTCTCGTTCTCATACGCTTATATTATGATCTTCATCCAGTGGCCCATACCATAGATCTGCTCTACTAGCCCAAATAGTATATGCCCAACACCCGGCGAAGCTTCCATCCTTTTTCTGCATGTTTGACCTTATTTCGCTGTACCATTCCACATCTAATTAACGCAATGACGGTATGTGTCAATGTACCTTGTATGGGATATGCTGCGTGCAGCCTTTTACCGTTCGACGGTAGTGGACATTGTTAACTGGGCAATATGACCTACAATGTACAGCGTCTACGTTTTCCGCGAATGCGATGGGTCTCTCCCTGACAGAAACCTATGCAATGACTACAGCCACGTACGAGTATAGTTGTAATCAAGCAAAGGAATCGCATGATTATGGTGCGAGTGCACGTAGGCGAAGTTTTCAACGGCCGAACCGCAGTAAGCTGAAAGGTCAGATCCGTTCAATAGCCGGTTGAGTGACTATAGTTGATACCGATTTTGACAAAAAGTATTACGCGTACATACAAAAGCTCGCGCCACTATGTACAGTTAGCGCACGAAATGATGCACACGCGGCCGTCAGTATTCTGTATGCAATATTATGCAATTTATTTCTAAAATCTCGATAAGAGCAAAACGATTAACCATCTCGCTATTACTCAACAAATTCATACGTGGTCTGCTCAAGAAGGCAAAATTTAAAGCCAATCTGGCAAAGCCAACTGCTCCTTGAGATAGGCACCGTACCTGTTCTTCTGACCTTTGATACGTACGCACTGCACCTTGAATAATCTTATCACTTAGATGTCTCAACAAGGCGTTACTATCGCCCCTGTAGATATAGAGCGCGCTATGATCCCATATGTTTATGCGGAGTAGCTCTGTGGAGCGAAGAGGATAGAAATACAGTTAGTTCTTCTCACCTCGAAAAGCAGAAATCGCGACTTACTAGTAGTTAGGTGGTCACAGGTTTGTTTAATACCTTCTGGCCCTTTCAGGCATGCAATACAGTCTGTATGTTGTTAGGTAGAAATGATGACCTCTGCGTGATACAGCGTCATGCAACATGGATTAAATAGCTACTAGAGGAAGCTGCGACAATCGCAGCAGAAAGGGATATAAGTAACACTGACGAACTATTATTGTGTTTGTAGTAAAAATAGAGCAAAAAAGTGGGCGACAATAAGGACAACACTGAATTGTTCTAGCTAGATTTGATACTTCATAGTGCTGCAAACATCTAGAGGAAGCTTTCTATATACCCGCGTACGAGTCGTTCTAGTCGCTCTCTTAATCTCTACGCGTAGAATAACCGGTAATGTTAAACATGTTGGCCAGACGTTCAAAATATTCCCGGAAAAAATCACTGAAGATTATATTTGTCTTACTACCCCTTATATTTGTTTTATTTATTTACATTACAGTGTCTCTAATACTAATAAGCGAGAGTGTGTTGAACGAGTCCCATGAGCATTGTCTGTCAGGAATGGTTGCATTTCTCGAGGGGACCCAACAGCGACTTTCTGCGTTACCAATCTTTGCTGGCGTTGGTTTGCGCCTCACTACGCAAGATGGCAGCAGCCGTTCCTCAACTTCTACAAACTCTGTGTATGTATGGAGGACCACAAACGGCGTTGCCGTTGTCGATCCGAAGTGAGCCAGGAGCTCTAGTCCTGGCGGGCCGCGCCAACTGCCTACAAAACGGCTTGAGCAGCAACTGTAGAAAGGACGCGGAAACGAGCCTGAGGAACGCCGGAGGAGCAGGCGAATCGAGCTCAGGAAATGTCAGTGAAGAACCAGAGCGCAGGCAAATGGCAGAGGAAGCAACTGAACAAATGCGTGTTTGTGTGAGTGCGCTGGATGTGCCACAGAACAGCGGGTGGCTGTGGCCGCTGCGGCCGCACACTCGCTTCTCGAGAGCGGCCGCGATAGTGGAAATGGCAGAACGCAAAGTGTAGAACAAACTACACGGATGCATTTAATAGTCCCGATTGTTAATTGTCGAGTATTATTTCAGCTAAATTAACTACGTGCACGAGATACGTGTATCTCGAGATCAAGGCGAGACGGGCCAGGGTATTCAGCTGCTATGCGGCGTCACAGATATTGTGGGCAAACGGCAGGATTCGATTGCTACAGTCGAATGTATCGCAATCTAGTGGCAGGCGGGGAAGGAGGCAAAAGGGGCGTCAGCTAACGCACGCCAGGGACTGCAGACGTTGAAGAGAGAAAAAAGAAATTAAGCTAGAAGGGAAATGAAGCTTGTAAATTCCGTCTCTTCTAGCGGAGACGACGCGTGCAAGTGAAACGGTTCTGCACGTAGATCAATACAGCATATTCAAGGCGACGCTCATGATGTATTTGACCTACCGCGTGTTTACGAATTTCAAATATGGCTGATTTTTTTTAAAGATCATTATGTCATGCTGTTTTTGTAGTATTTGTTACTTAATGTAAACAGTAGTACAAATAGTAGTGACGTGTATATAGAATTGTATACTGGTATAGCTCACTTAATAACGTATGTGTAGGATAAATTCGTCAATGCGGCTTTGTCTATTCAACTACCATCATGGGCAGTCTCATCTCAGAGATTTCGTAGAGTCCCATCGTCCACAGAAGGAGTACGGCACACTGTGCTCTCGCTGTTTGGTGCTGAGGTCAGTATATGTTCATTTTGACAAATGATAAAATGTCCCGCTCTAGCTGTCCTTTCTTTGCCATTCCTTTAAACATTTGATAGGTTCTGGTTTGACACGCCATTGTTAAGGTTCACTATTATGGCTCTATGGCCACCCTGACGGTTGGATTTCATCGGGTCGTATAGCAGCCGCACTACATATAGCCACATTGTAGAGCATATGGCGACCGCTAACACGGGCCGCTATTGGTCACAACATAAGCCAAATGAGTTCTGTGATCCAATTCAGAAACGAATTCGAGGCCGATACCGCTGCTGTCGATGGAACCGGTGCCTACGGACACCAAAGTTCCCTGGTGGTACACCTTTTTTTACGTCAATGACAACAACATTGGACACGCCGCGACATGGATGACAGCCAGCGAACGTCGAAACCCTAATACTTTCCCGGCGTTTTTCTTCTGTTTCTTTTCTATCGAACGGCAGTAAGGAACGAGCATGCACCTGTAACAGCAATACAGACGACGAGAACATTTTCTATCCCTGTACTGTGTGTTCGTGTGGGTACAACACTGCCCCTTACACCGTTGTACCCACACGATTTTCTCATCCGCGTTTATTTAAACTTCGAGCATGCAGGTACTAGCTTAGTTGCGTTAGGTGCTTTCGTCGCTGTGCTCTATACAGGATCATTTTAAAGCAGCAGCTATCTCCCCTGCAAACCTTGGTGGTAACGCGATTCCGTCTCCTTTTCTATTTGAGTTTACCCTCTCAAGTAGTTACGTGTAGTGCTGTGCTTCAGCAGGGCTCAGTTTGCTTCAGTAACGTTACAGGGTCGAGAAACGATGGGAAAGATCAAGATCTCAGTTATTCCCGTTTGTAAAAGAAGGGGCAGATGGGAAAGGAAAAAGAAGGTGGGAGGTAGCTCACGTCATTTGGTGGGAATGTTGGTTGCTTCTGTGCTGCGACTGCTACTCCAGGCTCGGCATGGCCTTCCAGCAGGCACCGAGGAACTCAGACGAGCGGTTTCCGCGCCCACTTGCTGTTTCTATCTCTGCTGGCGCCTCTGCACGACCACTGCTCAACATTTAAAGTGTGTTGCCCCAGTCAACACAATTGCCAAACTAACCGCCTGCTCGCGGCGCACCAGAACTGCAGCAATATAGTTGCAGAGTAGAGGAGTAAACCTACCTCGTACCAATGGTGGCAATGCACTGAGGTCATAGGTAATTCAGCTTTTTTCCGTTACCCCACTGCCTTTTCCTGTCTCACCTACGGCGAGACCACTAGGCACTAGGGGTAGTTTGGTAGCGCGATTTGTGGCTTTTCAGCTACTGCTGCTGCACGTATACAGAAAAAGACAAGCTTCGAAACGGGGATGAAGGCACTAACTGTCATTCTCACACGATCTCCTTTTTTCTGTCTGAAGTACAGAAGCAAAGCCAAACAGTATAAGGGTAGTTCCAGTAAGAGCAGCACGTTTTCAGCAGTCGTATGTACTCTTTCGGTCGTAGCTGAGCGAGCAACCAGGATCAGCTGTAGCAATGGCCGACAGTCGAGCATTTGCAGAAAAGGAACAAAGAACGGCAGTGTCTAGGCACTATTATGGCTGCGGCCTGGCTCGATCGTCGCTCTGGTATACCGTATACAAGTAGTAGTATGTGTGACACTCATTCTAGGGTCCCCTTGACCCTACGGCATTGCAGGAGTAATATTTTCGTTTTCGTCACATAGTGCCAGTGAGTTTCCTGTCGTCTTTCCGTTGTACATTGCTGACACTATGTGGCGAAAACGAGCTTTCGTAATAAGATAGACAAACATCAAGTCATAACACAAGCCCCACTTTTCAGGTTTCTATATTCATCAACAGTAAAGATCAAATCAAAAAGATGCGTATCCTCGTTAAGGATCGAGAATCAAATTAATGTTTTTATTTTTTATAGGAGGACAGCAAAGACTTTTCCGTCTAGCGGTGATGACCTTATGAAGGAAATCTTGATCAAAGTTTTCGTTGAGGCACGTTTAGAAATTCCTATAAATTCAATACTGCTTACGTTGACAAAGCCTTACATTATCTCTCAGAATCACTATTGACCTCTAAGGTAGTTTTTTCAGATTTTTGATGACGAAAACAACAAAAGAAATATATCGAAAAAAAACAGGCTGTGGCGGCAGTAGCACCAAATATCAATGATTTTTCCATATATTCTGCTTGTCCACTTATCCATTGTATTAATGCTATTGAAAATCTATGCTTTTTGCTTATCGATTCATCACAGGCAGCAGCCTTGAGGTCGTAGTCATCAAAGCCGTCTTTGCCGTCGACCTGTGTAACTTAACCATTGCCGGGCGGACGGCTTTATGCCTCTCTTCCCCATCGAAATGGAACTTGATGCAAGCGTCTGGCAGGAGTTGCAGCTTTACCAGTCAGCGCAAATTCCAGGCCGTAAAGGGAATAGCATGGTCGCTGGGCAAGAACACTTCCCTCGCCTTTGGTTTTCGAAGCGGATGAAGATATAGCGCGCGCAGCGGAGCTTCTCTAATATATAGTCTGGCAATATCGAAGTCGTATTGCATATATATATATATATAAATCTGCCGGTTGTTGCGTGTTGTCCTCGTCGTATAGTTTTGCCAGTGTGCATAGCGACACAGTAGTCGTGCCAACAAGGAGAATGTAACAGAGCTCGCGGCCCCAAATGGCGCATCGTCCGCCTCAAAGCGTAACCTCGAACAGCTTTGACAGCGCAGCACCAACTTCGGCGACATAAGACAAGTCGACATGATACAACGGAACACAACAACAACTAAGACGCAGAGTCATTTTCTTCGATCCGGCAGCGCCAGCGGTGGGAGAGGCTCATGCTCGTCTTCCTATTTCCGCAGTTGTGTCTGCCATTTTTCTGTCTGTCTGCCCCCTCGGTTCGCCAAAGATAATGATACGTTGCCCATTTATTGGTCGTTCAGTCGGTCCTCATGATCTCTTGGCCCTACGAACAGCGCCCCTGCTTTTCTTGCCACCATTTTCTTGCCTGCTCTTGCACCCTGTCAGCGCCCTTCTATAGTACGGTTGCTCCATTTGCCAATAAAGAGAGAACGTCCGCACGACCTGTTGTCCTGTAATGTCCTGCGGAGAGAGGAAGTGAACGAACTGCCAGGCCTAGCAGCAACAACACGGACGCTTTTTCGCTATTGTAGGCGTAGTAGCAGGAAAACAAACTTTATATTTCTAGCATGAGGGCGCCGAATAGCTAGTGCTGTACATAGTAACATTTCTGCGTTGTATAAGCTGGTTCTTCTGGTGTTTTGGCGGAGGACTGAAGTGGGCTCAGTTTCTGCTGTGAGCCCTTACCAAGATTACCCTGTTGTAATTCCTCACGGTTCAGATCCGGGGTAATTCAATATACAATGGGTAGAAAATGTAAGAGTTAGCTGCGGGTTAACTCTCTTAAAAAAGATAAACTTAGTGAAATCTATCGGTCACCAGTATACTTGAAGGTATTAGAAGTCTTTGAAAATCAGTATAGTGGTAAGCTAGCTAGCGATCCACATTACTCAACGAAACGCCGGTCCAAGTTAGGTTTCTCTGGCCCAATCAAATATTACAGTTCGCACTTAAATTCGACTGAAATTAAAAGTGACTGCGCAATATAGCTATATGATTAAGCACCCAATATTCAGACGTCCTCGTTTAAGGTTACGCCCTCGAAACAAACTACTGGTATACATGGTCTCGAGGTGCTCTCACGGGGGGTGGAACAGCCGTCTATCTTAGTGTACTATAGAATGAAAATAGACGGTGGCGATATATGGCGATACGTCAAGTGGGCTAGGCTCGCTGAGACCGCTCGGATCTGTCGCTGAATGGCATTTCCTTCTCCCGCAGGCCCGTGCCATTCGTGTCTGGCCATGGCGACTCGTCAACGACGGGCGAAGCAGGGGCAACCCATTTGAAGCATAATAAATACGTGAGGGGCGCGCGGGTTTTGCAGACTGGCTAGCTATTCCTTCGAGGGCACGTTCTCCTTCGTATCTACGACGAAGAAGAGTAGAAAGATGCGATGGTTCGCTGTGGGCGGCATGCTGGCGTCAAACATAGAGAGTGGATGGTTGGCGGGTGGCAGGCGGTATAGTAAACGAGACGAGGAACTGTGGAATCGGTAGGCAGCTGACAGATTGGGTACAATGCTGATGACGTTTATTGGTATGGACTGAGCCAAGTGCTGCTTTGTGAGACCGAGGCGGCTACATGAAAGAACCGCAGAAACTGGAAGTTTCACTTTCATTTTCATACTATAGAGAGACAAAAAGATAGCGAGAGAAGGATCCATTGATGTTGCCGCCATAGCATAAACTTGCCGTATTGTTCTCCTGTATATGTTTAGAGACTGACGGCAAGTACTGTGCTAAACGTATTAGAACTTCAATGATTTGGAACATGTTTGCCAATGATGAAATGGTATGAATGGCCGTTACCGTTGCTGTAATGAACGGTTTAGCGAAGTATTTTTTTTTGTAGCGCATTGAAGTACATAGACATGATGCCAATCCGAAAAGAAATTTTCGTCTAGTCCGATCATTCGCCTCCATACAATATCCTAATTTGCCCTGTGAGACGTTATTGTAGCTACGTTAGCAATGCGGATGTTCAGGCGTCAATGCCTCTCACCTGCCCTACTCAAACAACGTAGTCAATCGAAGTTTCTAATGTTCCTGGCTGCTGCTATTATAGTAGACCACAGAACGGGAGAGTGATGTGAAAGACAAACCAAGAATATAATTTCATCGATACGCTTGCCTTACTTCAGTATAAGCACGAAAAGCAACAACAGAAGACTGCAATGGCTGTACCCATAGTAGTAGCAGCAGTAGCTGTGACCTCCGCAAGGTTGTCCTTGTTTAAGAGCAAGAGGTGCCTGCCCGAATCGATGAGCTAGTCAGATAGACCTGCTGCTGCCGGTACTGCTTTTATTGATGCTTCTGCATCTATCGCTTTGTTGCCACGGGCTGTCGCCGCATGTACGACCAGAATCATTGAAAACACGCTATAAGCAATGTACGATACAAAGGGGAATACGAGCAAGCTTGATGCATCTGCTGCTGGTGTTGTCCGTTGTATAAAATGTGATAAAAAAAAGACTGTGTTCCTTTAGAATGACTGATACACGGACAGCCCCACAGCTTCACTAGCCGACGATGGGTTGCCTCGCACCACCCCTGCCACCGGCCTTACAGTGCTTGCCGCTTTTCTGAAGTGGATGGCCCTGACGGATTATATCGTCCGGCCCCTGCTTTGCTAGACTAACGGCGCCGATGTCGAACCGATGAACGACGGACGGACGGGCAGTTGGAGGAACAGCTTCCGGAACAACGACGGCTAGGGCAGGATGCCATCTGATATGAATGGCTGAAAACAGGCATAGCGATCAGGGCAACGGGGCAGAACAGGTCGAGCCGCAACAGGAGCTGGAAACGGATCCACCTCCACCTCCACTTTACGCTTTTGAGTCCAGTGAGTCCGATGATGCTTCTGCTGTTACTGGAGCTGCCCTTGCTACAGTGGTGAAATAGTTATAGGGGGCAGGGAGAATAGAACGAGCTGCAGCAACCTCGGCCTGCAGGCATGCTAAGGGAGGTACAGGTGAAGACTGTGGAGGGACGGGGCAGGTTGCACAGAAAGGAGAACAGAAGGATGTCGTTGACCCGTTGCTGTGCCAGTAACGGAATCAGCAAGCAAAGGTCATCTGGCTTGCTGGTCTGGGCTCAGGGCAGACCGGGGCTTGATCGGTCGGCTAGAAAACGGAGCGCCGGCGGGGATACTCAGCCCTGCTCCGCCCTTCGGCCCAACTCACCCTTTAACACGCGCCAATGGTGGCCTTCTGGTTTGATAATGCGGTTTAATACCAAAGGAAGGGTGGATAACTAGATGACTGCCTGGCTGCCTCCCTTCCTGCGCCCTTCCTGCGTAGCCGCTGCTGTATTCTGCCGTTGCTGCCAATAACAGCAGCCTTCCTTCCCTCTGCAACAGCGGTACCACATTATTGAAAGCGGCCAGGAAGACAGCGGAGAACGCCCCGAGGATCCGCCGAACATGAGAAGAAAGACTTTGCCAGGACAAAAGGGAGTGAGGGAGGGCTTAGCAATCATAGAAAGAGTGTATATCTATGTGCCTGTGTGTGTGAGTATGTGCCATAGCAGGCAGTATAGAGACGGCGCACTCTCGAGCCGACGCCACAGTCTGCTGCAATGGCTGCCTGCCGAACGTTGTTGTGATGGCAGCTGCTGGACGCTTGTGAAAAATAGTAGCCACGAGTCTACTCCGCTTCGCTTTTGCGACTGTCCAGGATCACCAGCAAGCACACATCACGATCAGGGCAAGCAGGAATAAACGCCCTAAAGGTCACGCGCCAATGACGACGGTAACGGCAAAGGCAACGACAGGTTGCCAAACTGTGTGGCGCGGTGCGGGGTGCTCACGAACCAGCAAATTGAAAGAGTAGAAAAGAGAAAAAGAGAGAAAGGAAACAGAGGGCGGCGCAAAACTGAAAACGAGCCAACAGCGAGTAAAACTTGCGAAACAAAGAGAAAGTGGGCTGCGGAAAGTGGGCAAGGAGTCATCTCTCAACATTCCAAACACAAATAGGACAATTTGCCTCAACACGCTGAGGTTAAGGGCTAGCTGTAGCTGGTTAATTCGAGGGGAGGATGGACGGGCCAAGGTGACGAAGCCAGAGACCTTCGTTGCTGGTGCCGCTGCTCCGATGCTGCCCTCGTCGCTTTATTTCACGAGTCTTCAACTGGAAACTGTTGAAGAGTGCTGGAGAACAGAAACGAGAAGATAACATAAAGGAATAGTGCCGTAACGTCAGCTACACCTACAGAAATTTCACTCTCATGCGAACGAAGCTAACCGGTTCGTTCATTCGTTCACTTTTAGACTTCTTGTCGCTGCTGGTGTTGCCGGTAAGATTAGTAGCAGCATTACCAACGTTGTCGTCTTCTCCTCTGGCCGTAGTACCGAGTCGTTCGAGCCGCCAGCAGAGGCGTGGCAAAAGCCAGCCTCCTATATCCGCTCAACAACCGTTGAAAGCTGCCTCATTTGAGCTAGACCATCCCATACCACGACGTTCCTTGACGCGTGGAAACGTCTGCCAGCTAAATAATCCCGACGTCGGTGAGAAAGTTCTGTTAGCACGCCACCGCAAGCGCTAGTCTTCCAACGTGAGTCGCTCCAAAGGGAGCGACAAAGAAGGTGAATGCTAAAGACATAGTGAAAGTGGCGAAGATTTGAAAACAAGGAGAGTCATAGAGTCCTTGAGCTTGAAAGCAATGGGCTTTCTACCATCGCGCAGTTCTAAGGCACTGCACATTGAGCATCACACGCAAGATCGCTTTCCAAGAAAGTTAGTTTAGTCTTTAAAGGGTCTGGTTGGCTATGCGCACATCTAAGCAAAACCCTTCGAGATGATACACCCGGTTAGAATAGGAAAGAGATTTAGATGCTTTCGTGATTTTTAGGACGATGTACGCACCGTCAGGCGCGCAGTAGATGGCCGAGTGAGCTCGACCTACATCGGAGCTGCAGCCGGGATCTTGGGAGTGTGCGACTAGCAGCAGCGGTCGCTCCGAGAAGTAAAGCAGGAGGAGAATGCTGTTGAACAGAGCTGAAGGAACCTCCTTCATTAGCGTTGGAATTCAAATCGTTCGGTAGAAAACGCGCGCCACAGATGAACGAACGGGGCTGATGGCAGGATAGTGGCCGCGGAAGCGCTAGTGCCTGTGGCTGCAAGGCTTTAAGGGTTAGAAGGTTTCCCTCCAAAGCCCACGGCTGCCAAACGACCACAGCCACGATTTGGGCTAGCACAACGGCGGTGACTTTAAGTGTTACCGTGGCTGGTACTATAAGCGTTAGGTCTAGATTGAGCTTAGTCCAGCACGGTGGCTTGCTTATTACGAACAACGTAACACGAAGAGAACAGCCCAGCACCAACCGACTGGTAGAGTTATCACCACCGGTGTGTGGTTGTGGTCGCTCTCAGCCACACGACGACCAGGCAGGAGTGGAGGTTGCAGAGGTTTAAGGACGGGCCGATTTCTGGGCCTGTGCTAGCCTCGCCGCTCGACCAATCCCACCATCACCACGAGCTTGCGCAGCATAATTGAATAAAAGCCATCTAGAAGGCATCGCTCAGTCGAGGCAATTTGGGCTCGCGCTGTTAGGCTACTGCTCGCTCGCATTTCACTGACGTGGCAGCTACCCCCTCTTACCACAAACGTACGTACAGGGACGCTATACCCGTGCTCTGTTGTAGGCTATACTAGCGCTGGGCGCAGTCCGCTACTAGCTAACTGCCCAGTCGCCACGGCAGATGAGAGGAAACTGTGTCGTAGCTACTGCAGTTACATACTACACATAACATGCACTGACACAGACGCACAACAAACACTTCTATGACCACGAGATAACTCGAGCGGTGAGAGAGAAAGCTACAGTGAACTGAATAGAAGTGCTGGAGTAATGTGGGAAGGACGCTGACAATGAGAGATGTTTGCTTCGGCGGCCATAGCGGCAGAGGTTGTAGGGGTCTACGACCATACCTCTCGGCATCTGCGAAATCTCACCAGCTTGCATGAAGACTAGTACTGCTTCACAAAGCATAGAACCAGCGAGAACGGTGACGTTAACGGGGGCAGCAACCTCTCTGCTTGCGAAACACTCAGCTGATGTACAACGTTGCTGCTCCGTGCTGCTCCAACACTGCTGGCGCTGGTGTCATGTCCTAGGGCGTCGTTGGCGACTTCTTGCCGTCGGATCCCATCGCAGAGGCTGGGATTGTCCCCCCTTGCGTCTTGTCGACCTGGTCGGGTTCGCTCGGCCCTCTGCCTTCGCCAGCAACGTGGTCCCAACGTAGCGGGAAACGCGCTTGACTGTCGAGCCATCGGGACAATATTAGGCTCTACAGCCTACTGCAGCTACGATACGCGTAGAGCTACGACATTGAAGAGGATGGCAACGGCAGCCGCAGGCAACTGCAGTGACTCGGCGAACAAAACAGAGCGAGAGGGACGGAACACTAGCTGAGCTCCGTCATTTCTATCGAGGCCTCCCGGCAGCGCTCGTTTGTTTCGGTTGACTCAACTTGCCCGCCTACTCGCCAACGAGCTTCGAACGAAGAAAACTGTTTCGAAGGTGTCAACGTCTCCATAAATCAATATAACACAGTTTTCCGTTATTGTAACGACTCTCTACTCGCTTCGTCTGCCATTGCCGCTACCACCGTTGCACCTGTCTTGCCTTTTGCAGTACCTATTTTTGCTGCCCTGCTGCTACTATTGTGACGCCGTTTTCGTCTGCTCTACAGCTGCATTGCATCGCTTCTCACTTTGCATCCATCGGCTCTTGCCGTAGAATTCTGACAGTGTCCTGTTTACCCCCCTCTCCGAATAGCTAACGGTAAGCACAGGCAAAAGAAAAAAACAGGGACAGAACACATGCGCTTTACTATATCTATATCAAGCTTCATCTATCCATCCATCTACCTATAGGATGGTGTCCGTACACTGGTCGTGTGCAGGTATATATATCCCTAAATCCTTCTTGGTATAACCCCATGATTGTTCATCTGATTTTTGGCCTTTCACAGCACGCATGTTCCACTGCTTCAACTAAGCAGAGACTCCTTTGTGTAGCCCACGTTACCAGTACGGCGTATACACGATCTTCCTAGTGAGAAAGTGTTATGGCGCTTAGCTGTCTTGGGGCAAATCTGAAGCAAGCTCGTCGCATTTCTTTTCTCAGTTGGCTGGCAATCGAGGAAACTGGACGACTCATAAAATAGATAATGAAATGAAAGACGGAATGAGAACATATAGAGCAAAAAAAAAAAAAAGAATCAAGTGACAGTGAATGAGCCAGCGAACTAAACGTTCGTTCTTCCGTGTGCGGGTAACATCATGTTGTATATGAGAGTCTGACTCCGCGTGTCGCATGAAAAAATTCCGCTAGATAAGATGATGATTTGTTGATGATGACCTAACCGAGTAATCTTCTTATGTTTGCTTTATAAACAAGCAAGTATTACCGTCGGGTCTATTACGCCAAGTTGCCGATTGATGCTACGGCAAAGGATGTAGCCAGGGTTGTTAGCATCACTGCAGGCGAGGGCTTGATGCCAAGCTATCGTCGATATCGGTCGTTGGCGCCGTCTGTGGTTTGCTACGGGTTTGTGTTAGAGACTTACGAGCTGTCAAAGACAATGAACGAAGATTCGATTAGACAGAGAACGAATTGTTTGAGTGAAACAAACTCCAAACACAGGGTGAATCAATATACCTAGAGAATCATTCATCGACCGACCAAGCGGGCTATCACCGTTAATCCTTTTTCTTATTACACCCAATACGCCGAGACTGAGGCATCAGACAGTATCGAATACGACGACCAACATCAGCATCCAGCTCGGATCGTCGTATAAATTTGACTTAATCATTCAGCGGGTAATTCGTCTGATACTAGTGTTTTTCTTTAGGGAGGTCTCCGCTTTAGACTCGCTTGGAAATTGCCGTTTTCATAGCGTATCCGAGCTGCAAATTAGACTAAAATACTTTAAATCGTTTTATGGACTACCGTCTACTATTTCTCAACGTGCGTTCTTAACATGAAAAGATACGTAACTAGTCTACTACTGTTATGAAAAAAGAGTAAGCCTATTATTTGCGGTGGACGCCCGTAAGGCAACAGACATAACAGTAAGTATTATGCAAACCTTTTATGATAACGCACAAAACAGAAGTGTATTATTTATACCAATCTACAGAACCCTAAGGACAAACGCTATGTCGTTTGCCGTCGCTACAAACGCTACGTCGGTTGCCCAAGAACCGACATCTAGCAGGCCTCGACGAACAACTTTAATCGTACGTAATATTCCGTACGGGTTCTGCACAAACACTCGACTAAAATATATATATACATCGCATTAATAGTAAGCCGTGTACATCCAGTATATCGATTAGCTAGCCGCTCTCACACCCTACCACGCTCTAATGGTGGAATAATGGCAGAGATTGACGATGGCAGGTTTGCCATAAGACTCACAACACGGGCTCTTTTCAATTGGACTCCCCTATCACTCAGAATATAGTTAACAATTAATAATACCTTGGATTTGCGCCTTACATCTATATATATTTTGTCTGTCGTCAAGGTAGTCGACCGCGCTGTTAAACACACTGTGTACGTAGAATGAATGTAGATGACAGGAAATCATGAGGGGTAGATAGAAATGATTCGTCTTTCATGTATGTCAGAAAGGATACTGTTGATTTACGATCCTTGTAGTGACTCTTTTTTAGGCTAAGGAAGCATTTATTTTATCTTGACACGTTCTATTTATTTCAGGTGAGTATTGCGCAAATCAGCTTGGAGGGAGAACACTAACGACATAAACCTTACGCGTTTCACTTATAAACGATTTCGTCATCTACCGCTAAGCATCGCCACTATAATCCTGTACAACATTCTACAGTATCTAGACACAGATCATCGTTTGATTGCGTTCATTTGGGGACACAATCGACCCCATCGATATATATTAATATGGAAAGAAGGACTGGCTATAATGCGATTTGCCAAATACGAATCGTGCTTATATATATACACGAGCCTTAGAGACCCTATCATATTCGTTTAGATCCCTAGTTATACGACTGTGCCAGTTACCATCGCCTAACATAAGACGGCTAAACTACTTCTGAGTAAGTTAGTATTGTGCATTGCGCTCCAAGCTAAGCCTCAATTCAACCTCATCACTCAGGTCTCTATAGCAAACTGTGAGTCCTCTCTCCCGTCGCCTATCTTCTACGCTTTTCTATATTTTAAGTGCTCAGGGTCCTGTCGACAACCTCAGGTCACTCCGAAACCTTCTCCATACACATTGTTAGCCTTCACCTTACCAAGACACCCGCGGTCTTCCTAACATGTATGTCTCAAGACTAAGACGGGAGAGTAAAATGAAAAAGTGCAGTATGCGACAGAGGTAGGTAAAAAAAGAGGGAAACAAATACTCATATCTTTTGGGGTGATGAAGAAAGCCTGCACAGTGGAAATCGGACAAAGTATGTAACCGACACGCAAGCAGCTACCTTAGCTCAATGCCGCTCCGCCATCATAACCACAGTCATGGTTGCGTCAGTCTCCGTCCTACTGATCCGCTCACGAAATGTTCCAATGTTATGCAAAACCTCTGCAACTCCGTCTGCTTGCTACAGCGGCTAGCTGTGAGTGGAGCCAACCGTAATAGGAGCGATGCAGTCTCAGTATGTTTGTGTCCTTGTACTCGAACGATAACCACCGTCCTCAAACGAGACGTACCGCACAACCTATCCACCTTCTTTCGTGCCTACACCGTGCACGCAGGCCGTTTATATGAAACGCCTACGGATCGGATATGCGTACGCTTCGTTTTGTAAAAGGTGTTCACAGACTCGACCACAGCAGTAGTCGTAAGGTAGTAGTTATAAAAAATTACAATAGATTTTTCCTATAATCTGAACATGAACTACCAAACCACACGCATTATATCTAATATGCAGAGAACGCCCTCTTTACTACATCCCCCCTTTTCTACACCAAATAGTCGACATTATTTTAACGTCTTGTGTGTATATATATCGTATACGGAGAGACTCGCGTATACATGGGCAGACACACAGCGGCACACCGATCAAAATAGGATCCAATCTAGTTAATTCGTTCGACGCTGGGGTCATATTTTCGAGTCGCGAAAATGTCGTACTGTACCGGAGTGGCTCGCTTATTTAATGTCATTGAATACTGGTAAAAAAACAGAAACTAGCATAAGTAATACGCTTATTAAATACTATCATAACGACAACATTGATTATTAAACGATAACCTATTATTGTTAGTTTATAAATAGCGACTCAGCCATGTTTTGTGCTGCCACTACCTGTTACTCATACCCCCATACGCCGTGAGAAAATCGCGAAATAAGTGCAGTGAATCATATTGATGGTCAAAGTTCTGCTGCAATGAAGCACGATAGAACAGCTGCGCACGTTTTGCACGAGACATGTTCCGTTTTATCAGCCTTCTAGACAAAGCAAACATGCCTGATTATAGGAAGGCAATAATATTACGTCATTGAACACTACAATGTTTGGCGAGAAAAGCATTTTTTTCGTTGTTTGCTATCGCCCTATTTCCTGGGGCCCTTTCTAGCTTTGTTCGTGGGATACAATTCAGCACCAGCAATGGGCGAGTGTCGAACTCGTTCTCCTTTCGTACGGAGTTTCGAAGACATATGCTGCTTTGTTTCTCCGTCACCCAGTCAACCGCTTTGTACTGCTTTTGTTTTTCTAGAAACTTGGCAAGTGAGGTGACGAACCGCTGAGGCTACAGTTCGTATCGAACTGAAGTACAGCAAAAGAAGGACGTGAATCATTGAAGATGCTCACCTGCCATTGGTCAGCTAGTGGAACAGTGACAAGGTGCGTAATATGAGGCTGCTTCTGGCAGCTTCCGAAACCCGCTTCCGGGGTTCTTTGCTTTTGAGCTATGAGCGCCGTCTCTCCGATACCAGATTTCTCCTAGATCGGCGTGCACCCCCCTGATATAGATATGCGGCAGTTCTTCTTTGAACAAACGTTGCATACTATAGAATAGGATAGAAGTAAAAAAAAGACACCTTGTCCTGTCACACTCTCTATCTAATATCTATGTCATAGTGGAATAGCAAGGCTGGTGAACAGTGTAATATGTGTGCATATATCGTATGTGCATGTGTATCGAGGCGGCAACAATTATGATAGTAAAAATAGTCAATAAATAAATTGGAGCATAAAATCACATAAGAGAAATAGCTATGGAGACTTTACATTATGAGCAATAGTTGTGTGGCAAGTCTTGGCACGTTTGCTTTCTTTCGGCGCCATGTTTACGCCTATTCCACGAATGTACGCCGCATTGTAGCGTGTAGGACAGATTTATCAGCTTCGAAAAGGCCACATTGAAGCGACTTACTTATCGCCTTGGGTGAATAGGTCACGCCTGTCCTTCATCCACGTCGCTTTTCTAATACTAGTCACAACAGCTGCCACCTACCAATACGAGACTCACCACGACCTACGAACTCGTCATGGAAACTTTAGACGTTCATAGAGATAATGGCTCGCTTTGTTGGCCAGGTGTTCCTGTAGTGACCACAACTTTTTTCGACTGAACAACCGTCGTTACGTTATTAACAGAAAATGCGCCTTAGAATCGTGGATTCTCACTGAATCATGCCTGGAACATTGACGACCGTTTTTGATTCTTGGCTGGTGTAGGATGCGAACGGTGCAGCCGCTCGTAAAGACAATAAAGAAGGATCTCGAAGATCCATTTTTTTTTTAATCCTTTTGATTTTAATTTTTTTGATCACAAAGCCGCACAAAAAACAACGAGCCATATTTTCCTAGGTATTGATCGTCATATCTCATATAGTTCGACGTCGACGCGATGCAAACTCCCTTTCTATACACCTATTTTTAGGCGTGCTGATCTCGTCTGCAGGATATCTGGCCCGCGACACCGCTTCTCTTTCTTTCTTTTTATTATTTTTTCTTGCCTGCAAACCAACAGCAGTCTCCAAAAATTCACTCCATGTAACCTGGTTCGCTCCGCACAAGATAGCCGAGATGGTTAGATGTATCAGACAAGAGCCATCCTTCAACCAGAGAACAACCTGCTATACGCGTGTACCAGCAAAGAAAAAGCCATGTCGATCACCCCCATTTGTTCCATGTAAAGGATTGCCCCCTTTATTTCTCGAAGAAATCGCTTATAGCCACAGTATGGTATACGGCTCTCTCTCTCTCTCTCTCTCTCGTTTACAGCCGCGGGCATCAGACAGTGGCGCCATCAAGCTTTCTCGGCGTTATTCGTCTTTCCGGTTAGCCTCAGCTCGACTATGACAGTGAGGGCCTGCAGTTCGTAGCCGCGTGTGGAATAGGTTTTGCGTTGTCACAACTGGTACTGGACTTGCCTGTACAAACGAGTACTGCGTTTCTGCTTTCCGTGTCCAACTAACAAAGGCCCAGCAGATGGACGCATACGTGTAGACCCACACGCTTTAAGTCTGTCAGAGTTTTACTGTCATGTATGTATTGCTCCTACTGCCCGAAGAAAGCTCTTGCGTATGACACTGAACCGCCCAACGCTACATCCGAGCGAGGCAGCTGCAGTAAGTAAACAGAACTTGTCGTCATCAGCAGTTCCGAACATTGCGTCTGTTTCAGCATCCAGTAGGACAACCCCCGCTAGTTACTGATTTCATAGCGGTGGTTAGTGGAATACATGTAGACGTCTCCCTCCGCCCTGAGCACTTCCTTATCGAACTAACCCCGAGCGATGCAACAACACATTCTCATCTGGAAGCTGCCATTTCTGCTGCCAGTTCGTCCTCCTAGTGAGCGAAGATTCTCATTCGACAAGCCTCATGAGACGTGATGTTGGCAAGCTACGTGGGTTTTCGGTAGTGGGTTGAAACGATGTTAGTCGGTGTTATCAGTCAAGAGTGTCCGTACACCTATTACTACGGAACTAACCAAGTAAACGAGTCTCAGCAATTCAACAATACCTACCTGTCGTAATTCGCCGGGCTACACGAGACTGTTTGATTGCTTGAAGCAACATTTCAGACGACTATCTGTCCGACTCTAACAGTCACTTCCTGTTTCTGAGCATTTCTTTTATATCGTTTATCAGCTTGAACCCGACTGGTCTCGTCGAAAGCGCAACATCATCACCTACCTGCTACCGGCGACAGCAGCTGACCCAAGCGGCGATAACATTCAGTAATATCGTTCGCCTTTCCACTTTACTAGCGGGGCTACGCGAGCTGCGATCAATGAGTCATATTCTCGTTCGTGTCTGACCCCGTCGGATTATTTGGATCACGACGGGGAGCCGTTGCAACCTTAAATAGCCCCTTTAATGTCAAATGACAACAACACCTATAGGCAACGCGATAACCTACTAGTATTCCTAGTGAGATCCCTAGATCCAATCCGGGTGAGCAGAGGCGAAGTGAGAAACACAGGAAGGGAACACTAGTGAAGCTGCTAACGCTATTTTGAAATTATGTATCGATCCATTCGCCTTCACATGTGACAGGTCATAACTGCATAGAAATTCTATGTGTCTCATAATTAGGAATTCAAAACATTGAGAACCTAGCATTCATCATAATGCTGAGCCGCTATTCTGGCAGCTGCCAGCATTAACACATGTACCCAAAGTAGAAACCCCGCCGAGAGTTTGGTGGGGTCTATGGAGCAGACTCGGAATGAAATGATATGATGAATTTGATAATAATCACAATTCTACGGGAAATTTTGGTTGGTTAAGAAGTAAGAAAGGCATTTATTTAAATATATTCGTTAGCGCATCTAAATTCTGTTTTTAATTAACAGTATTAAACTATAAACAATAAGGGAAGATTGATATGAGATACTGTCACGACGCACGTTGAAGTTAGGAAATAGGTTCGAGAGACGACAAAATGATAACGATCACGTTGAAACATGCGGCCATTGCTTCAGAGCTCGTATGTCTTCACATAGAATAGAGAACTTTTGCATTATCTGTTTTCGTGCGCCGGTAGCATGAAGTCGATAGAGTTAGTTAGGTGAGCAATCAATTATGTGAAAATTGCTTTAAGCAAATAAGGCTCAATAATCAAATGCGTCACTGTCACCCCCCCCCCCCCTACCCCTCCAGCCAAGTTATGTATTTCATGATTGTAGATTTGCTTCAATGATGAGGTCAAGCCTTACATGGTCGCAAATCTATTGTGTGTGGACCACAACTATAATGAGGCGAGAAGATCGTGCTTATCTACAGTTGCACTGCACATTTATGATGCGTTGCTTCGTCTACGCTTTAGCTACAGTGCGTCATAATTAAATCTGTTAATGTCGGTCTTCATCCATGTAATGCTGTCGGAGACCTTCCATTAAATACTTGGACGTAATGGATCTGATTCTGAGGTGCCTTCAGTGCAACCAATAGGGTCAATCCACGGCCGATTTCCGTCGACTGCCGTGTTATCTAAGTTACTAATGCGGTAAAGAATCAAGAGACCGACCCGGCCTCTACAAACATCATCAAACAATAACCAACACGACAAGGAACATGTGTACGGCACGCTCGGTGCACAAATATCTCTCATTAAACTGACAAATTAAAATTTGACTAAGCGCATGCTTCATTGTCGCATTCTTTTTAAAAAGAAGATGCTGTCAGGGGTAACTGGGTACGGTGGGGAACCATTTGATGAGATAGATGAGCGCCTAACGGTGAGTGGTAGGGGCTTAGGGCTAGGTTCCATTGCCGATACTATACCATCGCTATTAGCTTACGCTTTCTCCTGTTGCCTTTACTGCATAAGCTTCAGTTATCAGTCCGACGAGCCGTCGGGCCGTTGAGGGCCCTGGGGATACAGAGAGCAGAGCCAGTCTGGCGCCTCTTGTGCGGAACCTAGGGGTGCTCAAAAAGACTTCCCTCTCTTTTTCTAGAAGCACGCTGCTAGCTGACAGACACACACGCACACACTTACACAGTAGTTCCTTTGAGGGCCGTAAATCTTGAAAAAGAAGCTTGTGTCGCCGCAAATAAGCTCGCTGCTTGGTTTGCCGCGATGCTTTCAGAACTAACCACTACTAGTGGCATCGCATAGCACCAGCAGGCTACGGCGAGTGCGTTACGGCGAGAGGGCTCTACTTCGCCGCACACTCGCCCGAGCCTGTTTCGGCCATGTTATCGAATTTAGACCGACGGGTCCACCAGCTATCACAGTAGCAAAATCTCGCTGACGCAACACAGCAGTGTACGGAAGGCGTTATTAAATATTAAACGGTAGCCAGCCTTTTGCGCAACCCCTATCCCTCCGGCTGACTGGTGAAGCTGAAATCGTTGATCGTTGCAACATGCGACCCCGTGCCGTCGGCGTGTACCGCGTTCTGCTTACTTGTCCGACCTGCCGCGATCGCATATCTATGCGTCGGGTCCACTGTAAGCCACTGTTCGAGCCTCTATTTGCTCGCTCACGGTAACTAATCTGTTATCGTTTCGAGTGACTTTAAAACATAGCGGAAAACAACGAGTTTTGTTCCAGACAGTAACCTTAACTCGTTGCTTCCACAAACTGGACGCCTGTCACCCTAAGTTCTTCTCAAACAGGATTGTATGCTTGTTCTGGCAGTTTTCAGTTTCAGATGGGCCACTAGTTCCGTTTCAACACTTCGACTTTATGTCTCTTTGTCTCTAGACTGAGAGCGGACATGTGGATTTGTACAGCGTATATTTACAATAGTCACAGTCAGTTTCGATTTCGGAATGGTACCCTCTAGCCTATAACGGGCCTGTGAGATCAGAGACTTTCCGCTCGGTTGGTTGAAATTGGCAGAACATTGCCAGCGCTTCAGTTTGCCTGAGGCACGCGATTCCCTATCAGGTTACGCTGTTCACATCAAGAATATTTGAGAGAGATCTCGACAACGAGAGGGGCAATCTACTGAACCCGTTCACCTCATATCGCTCCGCATGCTGCCTATCTTCGTAGCTTGAAGACCGAATCGAATGCATAGCAGGATTCCACTTGTAGCCGTGCTATTGATGCCACAAGAGGCACTATCGAGGGGGTATTTTCTAGAGGAAGCACGGACGAGGGCTGGGGGTCTACGGCGGACGCCATACCGCCAGCAACGAATCGACCTACCGCGGAAATCGAAAGATATTGTATCGTATCTTACTGCACGTGCGTGCTAAGCTTTGCTGGCTCTTCTCGAGAACTTCGACTTGCTTTAACCCAACAGCAACTAGGACGTAAGCGTCATTTCAAGGTGGATCTCACCCGCTGGGTTCCTGGAGTAGCTGTTCAGATCTCCTCAGCAGCATCAAATCATAGAGAGTGTCCAAACCTTTCATGGAACATTTGAGTACAACAAGTAGGCCAGACTCTGTTGTCGATAGAGAGAACGGACTTCAGTCCAGTGAAGATGGCTTCAAGTCACGCGGACGGCTTCATCAGACGTTTCCCTTAGGGAATTAAATAGAAGTCGAATGGCCTATTTAGTGTTCTTTTTAGATGAAACCTTCAATGGGATAAAGTTGCTCGTTGTGTTGCAATCAGATGTAATAATAGCAATAGAATCGCTATTCATAAGGTACAGCCGTTGCAGGAGGGGTGGAAGAAGTCAAGGGCTTCGGGGGTTAGCTGCACCAGTCGCTTCCAAATGAAACAGCACAACACGAGAGAGAGAGCGCCCCACGAAGGAAACTTCTTGCCAATTACGCCGTCTTGGCGCTTTAGTCAAAGGCATACATGCTGCGGTTAGCTAAGACAATATGTTATTTCTAACAGTATCGAATCATCATGTCCCGTAATGAAACATCAGTTTGCCGTATCAGAGAAAATCTAACCAATTTGACATCATATTTTCATCGTAACGTAAGTTAGAAAACACAGTAATCTAAATTACGTTCAGTCGGCGGCTGGTGGATGGGCAGCAGTGGAGGTGTGCGGAACACATCTAGAGGAAGTTACTATTTGCTGTACAAATTATGGCTCACACAATACATACACACGCCACGATGATAGAAGACTGCAAAGCAATGCGATTTTTCGTATGGGGAATGACAAACACTAACGACGCGCGCACGGCAACTTCAACGGAATGGTGATGATGATACTATAGCTGGTGTTCAGGCCACTGGCGAAACAGACGTAAGTGTAACGAAGGTGTGGGAAGTAAATTACCCAGAAAATTGCTCGACAGAAAAAGAGTGAAGTAAATAATAGTTGGTTGTTATTTTTTTTTGCCAATGGCATATACACGAAATTCGTGTATATTTGTTTAGGTTACGTAAAATGTGTATATAAAATCATATGGGGGTGGGCGTACGCGCGTAAATTCGTTAATTTCACTTCTGTAACGGTGGCTGCAAGAAACCACTAGTCTCAGCACACCCATGTTTAGGCTACTAGCTGTCCTTCCGAAAGGACTGCCTGAAGTGCCTGGTTGTGCTGATACAATCGACGTGCAATATATAGGAAGGTGTCACTAGCACAACTAACATCGCTTTCGGATTAAAACTCAATGACAGTTAGTAGTGAAGTTACTTAATGTTAAATCAACAACAACAACGAACAAATTAGGTGAGAGACGGGCAAGAAACAGACAACCGAAAGGCTTTCTCGAAGCTACGCCACTTTCTGAACAGAGAGACGATCCTTAAAATATCGATTGCCAACGTCGATAGCCTATACCAGCGATGTCACAAAAAGGGCGTGCAAATGTTCGTTTATTTAGTTACTTCTCATTTAAACATAAATATACTTAGTGATAATTAGATGTCTGGGAGATGACGAAAATCTACACATAAGGCTATCGTATTGAAATACACAGATAACTATTATTAGTTTTACGCTCTCGGCGCATACAAACGTAATCGTGACTAGATAAAGATTGGTTTTTATTATTATTAAACGAACGCATCTCTTAAATTTAGTTGTCATAGGTCATGTCGTCCTATCAGGATCGACGTATCTAAAAATCACTCATTTGCCAGCCTATTTCTGCTGCTAACCATTAGGCGATAAATGCTTCTAGAGACAGAGTTACAGAGGGAGATGGAAGTTTTTTCGTTAAACATTTAGGAGCCAGACACTGTCACTGCGATGCGCAGATATGGTTATAATTTTTGACGTCATGTTTTTGAGTCTGTACTTGGGATTGCATTTTAATACTAGCAGAAGACACCGCTATTATAGTTGCAGCCGCTGCTGTTATTGTTCCTGCTTTTATTCGTATATCAGTCCTGTGTTTAACCTTTAAATAGATTGGGGTGAAACGGGAACACTGACAAAGCTGCATAAATTACAGCAACCGCAAACGCAGAAAAAATGAGTAGCCGATAGGCATCAGCTACAATGGGCATTTTTAGCTCCCTCCTTGGTAAACCACTGCTAATCAGTAACATAAGGTGCAGACAGAGAGACACATATGCGCTCAAAAGAAATTTCTGAAGACAGAGTGGATGAATCAATGAACCTAAACTTAGAAAACTATCGAATGATTGGAAATTGCATATTAATACAGTTTAGTGGATTAAAATGATCGTTCTAGTTTGATGACGCAGACTCGCGACGTACAAGTTGTAAGTTATTGAAATACTATTTCCTAATTTGGTAGTGACTACGAACATTTTTCAGCTCTCATATAATTTCTTATGACAAATCTAACAAATTACCCATTGAGATGGTGCTTCATAATCCGCATTAAGCAAATTACAAACCGGGAAAGCTATACTAAATTGAATTTTTCCCGTCCCTTCATTGATTTTTCGAATCATTAGGTGGCGTCATTCCACTTCTGTTCGGTTTACTACGATCAATCGAGCGCAAGTTTATCTATTGCCATAATCCTAGCGCATTGTTGCCTCAATCGATTTACAGCTTGTGCGATATCCTTCAGAGATTTAATAAATTCATTTCTGACCGTCTGATATACCATACGCCCAACTGAACTAGCGCCTGTGTCTCCCTTAATCTGCCACAGGCTCTCTCTCTCTCTCTCTCTCTCTCTCTTAAACTGGTGGGCATTTTTTGCGCGAGTTGTGCAGTATGCGTATCTATCTACTGTGCTGATACAGAGTTCCGTCGGTGAGATTGAAGCACTGCAGTGTTTAAGCTCAAGCCGCAGCAGTGACACTGCTCTGGCAATGCCACCCACTACCGTCAATACTATTGCTACCGGCAGCAGCAGCAGCGACGACGATCACCTCTATTCCCGATAGCGCATGCAATCCCAACGGACGAAGGAGAAGACAGAATCGAAAATCGCTCCTGCCTGCGAGTGGTCGACTTGTTGTCGAATCCGGCAAACAGTCCTGAGTTCGACGTGAGCCTGTTACCAATCACGGCTGGTAAGCAGCTCAGGCCGAGACGGTGACGACGCCAAAGGGCCAATGGGCTCGTCCCTACTTAACGCGTTACAACGGGCCAACTAGATAGTGATGCACTCTTTGTACTGCTATTCTTTTGCTCCCGCTAGCATAACCACCGTTGTCACCTCCACTGTGCCGCTGCTAATGTACTCCCTATTATTACGATTACGAAATCTGAATGGCACACTATTACTAGCTAGTCGTTATCGTCTATCGCTATTGCTGCCAGCAGCCGTCAGGATAATTCAATCTGATTTCTTTTTTATTTTTCTTTTTGCTAACAGATTAGCTGACAATTTCCTGACAGCGCCTGCCATTGTGCCTAGCAAGGACATTTCTTGTAGGGTTGCCTTTGTCGTAGTATGGAGGCTAGTAAAGTGCTGATAGTACTCGGTAAAAGAGGCGAGATGACAAGAGGCGGTCGCAAAACCTAGAGGCGGACGAGATATTAACGAGAGAGAGATATTGAGATATTGAGAGAGATATTGACGAAGCATGAAATTATCATTCGTAGGAGTGTTTTTGACTGGAACTACGACTTCCATAAACTGTTGGCCAGATCAGGCCGTATCGTTGATAAATCTGACATGACACTCGTGACCTCGTGTCGAGAATCTGCCCAGTCGATACCTGTTTACGGAGTAGTGACCTGAGTAATATAATAAACTCGCAACGAATACAGAAATGTATTATGCACGTTACGGCGAGCTAATTGCACGTCGTTATCCAGTGACGGTACTGCGCTGATAGGTGTTTTTGGCTTGAGAACGGTTTTTAGCGTATTTCGTAGCTCGTAACAATTAATTGACTGGTGCGCCATTAACTATTGATATATGAATTGTCTAGCAAACCGCACAGACGTAACGTAAAATTGACTAAGCAAGCGTCGATTACTATTGACCGCGTACCGAACCCCATTGCAACGAGAACAATCAGCGATACATTTAAGTATTGCTAACTATCACGGTTATCACGATGTTTATCTGTCATACAACTCTCGGTTCGATAACATTTAGCGTTCTTTTCGAATCAGCTTACTGGAAAAAAGGTATAACTCGCCGTTGTCGTTATCAAAAAAGCGTCACTAGTTGCTAGAAGTCGTTTGCTCGTGACGATTCCTCATTTCTGATGTAACAAGAACTTTTTTGGCCGCGCCATCGGGTCGCTCAATAAGCCAACTACTTCACCTGAAGTCACCGCATACCAAGTGAAGTATACAGACGTGCTTATACCGTATACTTAGAGAAAAGCAACTGCTCTTTAACTTACTGATAGTGGGTAGTCGGTTGCCTATTTGAGCAATCGAAACCTACCGAAATCCTACCGAACATTTAGCCTTAGCGCTATCACTACTGGCCAATTGTAAGTGGCAGCGGCGAATAAGGCCGACTTCTGCTATTATGATCGTTGACTACGTATTGAACCTTAACAGAACAGCGTAAGGACAGCATTTAGAAACATATGATGGCATATCAGTAGGAGCTGAACGATACGATTGAAAAGAGTTGTAAAATTTAATCAGTGTCTTATCATGTTGGTGATGATGTTTGTTTTGGCTCTTTTCTTTTTTCTATTGCACCTTAAGACGCGCTTCTCCACCGAATTGTTTTCCCTCGAACTACTGCCGCTGCCGTTGCGCTCAAAAGGTTATTCTGTAGGAGCTGCGCGCATTTGGCCGCACCGGTGAAGTACGCTCAGCATTGATTGGTAGCAAACAAGTTTCGTCTGCGCCATACGCGTCCGGTATCGATGCGGGATTGTATATGCCTAGTATCATCTGTCACAATCTGTGGCTGGCTACCCACTCTACCTTACGCTGCCAATCCTGCTATTAATCAAACGGACACGACGAAGCTTCCTCTAAGATTGACTGATAGCTGGCGCAGCGATCAACTGATATACGACCGATGAAATGTGTGTGGTGTGGGGTGGGGGGGGGGGGGGGTAGAGGGTCGCGCTCTACTTCTGTGTTTCGAGTCGAAAAAACTGATCCATACGATGAAGAAATAGAGATCGAAAAGGATAGCAAATTGGAAACGTCCTAATAAAAATTCGTTTTTTGCTTTGTTTTGCTATACTTAGATACCGCCTCGCCGTCGTTTAGGTTCACTGGTGATCGGAAATCCGCAGCCGGAGTACGAATCAGGCAGCGGCTATGATTAGCGCTAACAAGCAACTGGAAGAGGATGCCACATTCTACTCGATCATTTGCCGAAGAGGTCTAGTTGACCCTTATTAAAAATACGGCCAACTTTCAATAGCTTAATGTAAAATAGCATCTAGACTACTTCATTGATTGCATCATAATCTCGACTGCATTTGCCACATCGCTATTCGTTCACCTGTTCGAATTGTCGTCCCTGCTCATTCCAGTAAGCTTCCTTCGATTGGTATATATGTGTGCTTACGTATCCGACCCCCGAATCGGCCGAGCTTATCGACGTCTAGCTATGAAGATAGTCAAAGGTGGATAATTAATTTAATTATTAACTACGGTCGAGATCTTGGAACGGCGAAAATAGTTCGTGACGAAAGGCAGCAGAGCACGGTCAAGCATTTTTGAAAGCGGAACAAGCTGGGCTTGACACCCCCAAAAAGAAGCGTTGGTAGATAGCGAATCGAGGCATGAGTTAGTATCAGTGTTCCAGGGGACCTCGCATTTCGCTCCGACACACCGAGAACAAAGTCATACAAAACGCAGAAGAAGAGTGCGTAAGTTCTCGCCCTCTCGAAAGGTTTGTGTCGCCGAAGGTGTGATGAGAGACGACCACGGTGTACCAAAGGCGAGGCAACGAAACGGCGAGAGCAAGAGAGAGAATGGGGACAGGGGGTGTGGGAAGAAATTGCTAAGAACCAGAGGCTCGGGTGTCGGATCCTAATTGGAGAAACATTTCACACTGCAGAGAACACCGAGGCTGTTGGCCCAGCGGCTGGTACTCTACTGGGTCGCTTGGTCGGTCGGTCGGTCGGGCGGTCGGTCGGTCGCTTGCTCGAGTGGTCGAGAGGAAGCGGGCAAAAAGACTCGGCTGGGCAAAGCGACGCTGTCCGAATGAGTCGAACGAGTGGAAAATGAAGGGTAGCGACGAACGACCGCTGCTTTCCCACTGTTTTTTCTGCTGTCGCTATTTTACTATGAGCAGAACTCGGGCGCCATAGTACATAGCCGCTGTCAGCAGAATGGGAGTCAGCCTATCCACTTTCACTGCGAAAAAAAAGTGGTGACAGCGAACCAAGCGAAAAAGCGCAGCGACCGCCATTGACTCCGGCGGGGGTTGGTCCGGGGGTGGCGACGTCCTTGTGTCGCAGCGTCTCAGTATCTGCCTCTAGAAAAAAGTCACTGGGAAAGTGACGGAAGAGAAGAAGATAGGCAAAGAATGGCACAGGAACAACAGACTGAAAACGATAGAAATAAACGCAGTCAGAGACTTAGATGTACTCTGCATTGCTACCGTCATCCGCGCTTTCCGCACTTTTCTCGAGAAAGGCGAACCGAAAGCATCCTCAAAAGAACCGGGAACAGAAAACTTTTCCCATAAGGCGACTAGTTGTGACAAGAGATGGACTAATTTGATCTGAGAAGCAGCGGGTAGCACTGTTACAGCTTCCCGTTACAATGACGGTTTCCGTTCGGCCGGCTGATGACAATCGAGCCATGTTTATTGGATGACATCCTCCCCTTTGTCAGCCATCCCGTAGAATCACTTGCCGCTCAACCTCTACTTTAAGCGTAATTTGGGAGAGAGTGGTGGAAATACCATTTCATCTTTCTATCTAGGTCTTCATCTGACTCGGTCTCGCTTGAACACTCAAAGTGAATGTCCAAACAGAACTCAATCAACGACCTTTCTCTCGACCTTTTTGGTTTTCCTGTAGAGAGGGCCGTCAGAGACAACGGAGGTGTAAGCTGCATTTGGATTAAAATTGTCGGCGGATCTAGGAAAGTGCGCGTGCGCCGTTTTTTTGTCTGCTATTTAGAAAGCAGCATTAATTGCATAGTAGTAAAAAAGCAGAGGTTGGCGACGGTTGGGCATGCGTCGAGAGACTCGATAGCTCAACCTATTATACAGCATGGAAACCGACTGAAAGAAGCGAGACCAAAAATCAAAATATCAGATACCCCCATCGGGCAAACTGGAATCCGCGCTCACACATTAACTCTTTTAGCCGACTTCAGCTTCAGTACAGACATGTTTAACGTTATAAGATTACGTTGTACATCTACATGGAAAAGAATCCCATCGGCACTTGTCTCCGAAATCGTTTGCTGCTGCAATTGTTGTACGGTCGAAGAATGATAGAGGGCGGACACGTCTATCTTACAAAACAATAAAAAAATTTTTTTAGGCCACTCTGGGCAGACTAATTGGGCTCTAACCCTGGGCTTGAATTTCCCGCTGTGGTGGCAAATTCGCGCACGCTAACTGGCTAAGTCGTTAGCCCCTAGCCTCGTTTCCTTGTGATTTCATAGCGTCTTCATCACCTTTTTTTTATGCCGATTTACGACCCCTCCAAACTAATCACACTTTAGCCTGCACTAGCCTTAGGCCGATAGAGTTAACGATGCACTGACTTGTTTGTCGTTGTCACAAGTAGCTTTAGCAAGTGTCAGACTGACCTATTGGCGGCGACAACTGTGGACTAATATGCTAACCTTATCTCCTGCTCTAAGGACCCAAAGTCATCTCAATCAGGCACGCCGACAGACAGGCGAGAAATGTCCACTCAAAACCCAGTGCGACAAATGCGGCCCTGGATACGTTTTAGCTTTCAACGGGTCGTTCGCAGCATTGGCTATATCTTACTGCGTCCAACTCATTAGATCTGCTATCATGACGCGGTCGTATAGTAGTTACCCACTCGTTGAGCAGTCGGAACGACGAGCGTTAGTCCTTTCTTTAGCTTTCTTTTACGGTAGCTAGCAATCTTATTCGTTCGTTTCATTTTAGCTACGGGTATTTTGTCCGTGTATCATTATACGTACCTCCATTGCACACCGTCGCCAAGCGATCATCAAGATCACCACTACCATCAACGTTATTGTGAGCCATCCTGCCAGTCCGCCAGTCCTTAGCCTCGTTGTCCTTTTTTCTGATTTCTATCTTTTATTTTTGGCTTTCGGGCGTCAGACCGACATCGGACGGGACCCTTCCATATTGTATGTCATGCTTCTTCCACAAGAACAGGCGTCATCGCAACGTCGGTAGTCCCGGCGGCCGCAACGACAGTAGCGACGTTCCCAGCGCCTCTTCTACTCTTTGCTTTTTGCTATACGCTGATAAGGTGCCGCTACTTCTGTCCGTTCGTGGTGGTTTACTAATTTGTTATGGTAGTGCTACTGATGACGATGGCGGTATTATGGCACGCCGGTTTCGTTCGCCGCATTTGTCGTTGTCGTCGTCTTTTCTATCGCCGAAGACAATACCGCCCGCCGTGAGTGTCCTATTGTTGAGCACCATTGTGGTGATAGAGGCCGCTGTTACTGCCAGGTCCCGGCGCAAACGCTGGGACTAAGACTGCTCTTCCAGCGGCAGCCGCGGGAGTATCGCAGGACACGTTGTTGCCTGCGATACCACTGCCGCCGTCACCGCTACCGCTTCTGATTCTGCCCTGTCCCCTTCAGACGATGTTGACGGTAGTGAAAAGCGACCCGGAACGATGCCAGTCGAGCCCTTCTACCACCCCCAATACGCCAACCCTCTTCTTAATCACCAGGGCACATCTTCATTTTCACGACGTCGTCGTTCTTCTTCTCGTCTTCAGTTCTTTCGCAGTCGATGGGGTTTACTCGCTCACTGCGGATTATTGATAATGACAACAATGAGTATTTTTCAGAGCCGAACACTGGCTACGACATGCGAACGCCGGCAGTGGAAATGAGCGTTAGCCAATAGTCGAAGCCAGCCGGGCCAACGGGACGAAAATGAGGTCTGAATTCGTCCGAACCAATTGTAGCTAACCACAGTCAAACTTCTGATCCACAACCGCCACTCTTCGCTGGCTATTTTTTTTTTGAGTTAACGTGTCACATCGCCGTCGTGGCCATGATCATCGGTATCAATGTTTAGAACTAAATATAGGTCTGTCATGGCCTGCCCGAGCGCTGGTTGGCACAGAGAAAGACATCTTAAACAACGATCGCGAACACTATTTCAACTGAGGCTTGCTTATTGCAATACCATAGCGGCAAACAGCAGGAGCATACAACTCTGGTCTAACGATGACTACTAAAATCTGCTCTTTTTAATGACTAGCGACATAGGATGTTACGGTTGAGCTCCGCCGCAAAAGACCGCTACCCTCAGTACGTCCCGCGTAGTCCAAGTTTAACTCACGTGTCAGAAGTCCCGCAGGTTCTTCTTTGGAACAGTTGATCCCCCTTTTGTGTTCATGTTCGCCCTTTACGCTCCTTTTGAATCATCGTCATTCTTTCTGCGTCTGACAGCAGCAGGGCTAGTAGCTACCGTTTGGCTTGTACTACCTATCACCCACCAGCAGTTGCTATTAGCGGGTGACTACCGTAAATTGTCGTCCGCCTGAGATACGGCTTGAGACCGACCCGCGCAAGCGTACACAATGCAAACTCGATACATAGGAAAGCTCTTCTTGCGATTATTCAGTCGACGTGTGCCTGCCCAACGGACCAACTAACTCTGATGGCAGCGAGCGCACTCATGGAATAAATCCATGATATGCCATCATCATCATCATTATTAACATAATCAGTAAAAAAAGTCACGGACTGGATTATTAGCAGTGGTGTTGCTGCAGTCGTCATTAAGCGTTGGTCTGTTGTCCACGCCCTTCTATATGCAGACGAATCCATTTATTTTTATGCTAGTGCCATTCATCCGGAAGAACTCGTTTACCTGTTCATGGGAGAGACGCAAAGAAGCAATAACACGAGTAGTAATGAAAACAACGATGGCAGCGGTTCTCGACTTCTTCACCTCATTTACGCCCGCTAGTGCCCTCGTCTAGCGTATGGCGTGAAGCTGTCATTTTGCACACATATGCGCTCACAGCGAAGGACACAGATTTACTAGAATCATGAACATCAAGTAATCGAAAGCTAGCGACAAGGCTGATTTACGCACTTATTTGAAAGCGGCCCAATCAGCTCAAGCCTTTTTTTTCACGACTTTTAGATGAGTCTAACTACATGAAGGGCGCTGCTGTTAGTCTTCCTCGTGCATGCGTTTGTTCTCAGTTCTCTTCGTTCTTTCTAACAGCCGGTGCGCTGCGGGAAAAACGGTCCCATCGTCCAACAGACGAAAAAGTAATTAAAAACGCAGGCTCAAGACGTCGGCCCTGTAAGCAAGGCGTTTCTTACCCTTTGCCGAGAGTACAGGGGTTTAGCTTAAGTTTCGTGTATCTAGAGAGCGCTGACGGTACCTTCGATCTTAGCGAACTAAACTTGCTGTCATCGTGTCTTCGCTACTACCGCTGTCTCATTTGTACATTTTTCGTACAAAAAGAGACAGAAAACGAGGTAGCCATCCAGTTTGCCGACGATCCGACAGCCATGCGAAGGGGAGAAGATCAGCCGAAGTACAGGATGTTGGCAATTTTACGTTTGCTCGGCTTCGGCAGTTCGCGCTTCGAGGGTTTTTCGACGTGTTCGCTGATATCTACGGTCGAGTTAATCAAAAGGAAAATTACTGTCACATATTAAACGGATTTGAGCGAATTTTTTGAATATCAGTGTCTCTTTGTCCCGGAGAGTATCTTTCTCGACCACGACATAATACATATCTAATGCTTTTTTTTATGCGTATATACTAGGTTAAACGATATCAACCGTTTGCGTCTGCAGTCAATTTTTATGCTCAATTAGCCGCTCACGTATGATGATCACTGTGGTCGATTGGTCGATTAAAAGCATAACGATATGTAAATTCGCGGTTTTTTTTACAGTAGTTTGCGCGTTTTTTAGCCTGCAGCATTTTCGAAGGTTATCGCCCGCCTGTATTGAGTCAGGACGCGCGCGTTCGGACCAGGAAGCTATATTTTCTTCTTTAGCGGGCTTCTCCGCGGTGAATTGTTTCATTAATTGTTCTCACTACTTAGTCGAACGATAATTATGTGCCAGCATAAGACGGCACGATAAATCGTAGGAGGTGATTATCGCGCCTTTTCTAGCCTGGGAGTAGTTGTGAGGCTCATCAGCAATCGAGTGAGGCCAACATAAGAACACTGCCATCGTATTACATATTTCTACGCTCCAGACGTGTATACGTGATGCAAACACAGCCGATGGACCGTCTGACCAACGACTGTCCCCATTACGGGTGAAGACACAACTAGAAGCAAATTATGAATGCGATTACTTCGTTGACTTTCATACAGCCGCCTTTCCGCTTGATTCACAATCCGTACTCACTGCGCGTTAGCACCTACACGTGATACACACACGTATAGCACCATTATTGCTAACGATCTTTGGCCGTCACGTCTAGGTACACAAAAATATCACATTCATAGGTAATCCGTGATAGAAGTGTCAAGTCCAAGGCTACACGAACCTACTCGAAGTTGGACCCGTACAAATAGCCGCCGGCGACGAATTACTTCAACCTTTCCAGTACGATACCTTAACTCAGATCAATATACTACTCGGATCAACATAACTTTGTAACGATCTAGATAGTTAGGGATGGCATTGATTGTAGTATCGGTGTTGCTATCGTCTCGTCGGTAGATTCAATTGTAGCAATGGCATCACCAGCAAACCGAAGATCATAACAGAACATGTAAACATACACAGTACAAGTACCCGCCGTATGTAGAAGTTCACAAAAAATAGCAAGGCATAAATAAATTTCTCCATTGTATGCTAGTTCGTTTTAGATCAACAGTGTACCACCAGGCTGAAATGCCTGCTCGACGGAGTCGCGGTTCGATTCACGCTGCCCTCGTAAGCACTCTTGCCTCATAAGTGCAAATATATCCACGGGTAGAAGTATTCGGTCGTGTTGTTGTCAAGGTAAAACACCCATAGCCGAAAACCGAGAAGCTACAAGTACTGAGAATAGATAGGCAGTAGCTGTCTTGACAGAAAATGTGAGCTACACCGCTAAGGTCGAGCCCCACACTCGCTGCTCATCGGTCGTATGTAAGCTATATTGCTGAATGACTTCATGCAAAAAAAACTTTATAGCTGTTTCCTTTAATAAACATTAAGAGCAACAATAACGATGGCTGCCTGGGAGAAATGCTCCCCAGCAATGATGACTATTCAATGTAGGTAATGGTGAGCTAGGTAGTGGCACCCATCGATAAATGAAGTCTAAATTTTATGTGGTGATGGTTGCAACAAGAGGGCATCTAAAAATAAGCAATAGTCTGCTGCGAAAGCTACGATGGCTGTGATTTGCAATAAGGACATAGTGGATCAATGAAGTGTGGTGCAACCATGTCAGGCTATCTGTAGATATTCTATGATATAATTTTAATAGACTTCACTAAAGGCGCTCACAGAGCAGAGTCGCAGATGATCAGTTGCGTCGCATGCTAGAGCTCGGGAATGTGGGAAGAGAAGAGGCAACAAATGGAACTAAACGCAGACAGAGTGTGTCTAATTTAATGAAAATATTCGGCCGCCTCGTCCGCGAGGTTATTTCGTACCGAATATCAGTTGTGTACATATTCGCAAAACCACAGGCAGACACGCACACGACACCACTTATACATCTCCGTATACACAAGCACATAAAACTAATCACAACGACAACCGATTCCTATGTAATAACTTTGAGACCCACTTTACCTATTTATATCGATAGATGTCGTACCGTCCGTTGTACACCGAAAGCCTCAGCAGACATTTTAACCACCGGCCTACATGTATGTACATATATACATATATACCTATAAATATATAGATTCATTAACGGGGCAAAGGCCGCCGATCGACAGTTATTTCGCCCCAGTGGTTGCTTCCTTTTGAAAATGCTTACTCGATCTTCAGAAATATACTTATTTCTACACCACACGTACAGAACCATACCAACGAATTACAGACTCAAAGTCACTTTATTCTCACTCCGACAAAGAGCCGCAATTCACTAACGGAGTTTATTAGCTTTTGCTTGCCAGTCGCCTTATGTATAATGGACTAGGCCATCAGTACCAGGCCACTGGAAAATAGCCAAAGTAACAGACAAAGCACGGTAAAGGGAAGGAGCATTTGCTGTAGCAACAGCAGCATCAATATATCATTTATACCCCTGGCCTTCTTGGGCCTTGACTCTTCTATGTTCTTTTCCTCCGAATTCTCTATTTTCACATGGCGGACCTCCATGATCTATTTTCGAGTTGTTGAACAGACGTAGATACAGTTGCGCGATTAGCTTTCATCTCGCGTCTTCTCTAGTCGGTCTTCAACCACCCAATTAACCGATAGCCCGTCACCGAACCAGCCGACGTTACGCTGGTATTAACGTGAATGGCAACGATGGCGCACTGCGTGACGGCAGTACTGGTAGAAAGAGTGCTTGTAGAATTACTATTGGCAAACGTGGATTGTCCAAACGCGGAAGGAAGCAAGAGACGCTCAGCTGTTGCTGCGGGCCGACGGAGTTTAGCTCCACGATTTGGTAAGCTGTTCAGGGGGAGACATTTGCCGAATTCTCATATCGTTGTTGATGTTTTTATTGCGCAACATATTGTTTGGCCAAGGGATTATTCAATGTGTCGCCTGATATTTTCGTACCCTTTGCGCTCAAGACTTATAAACAGATCCAAATAACGACTGCTAAACGTACCCCTTCTATTAAAACGTTAACGCGTTGTTTGCCCTTGTTTGCTTGCTATGTAGGCCTATTTCTTCCGTGCTCTTTGAATATACAAATGATATAAATAGCGATTGGTGCTACAGGGGCGTCGTTCTTTCATGTATCGGAAGCAGCCATAAGCAGTTGTCGCTAGAGAGATCATTTATACTGCTTGTGCCCTAAACGTTTCGAGACTCAAAGGATGCCCTAAGGCATTTTTTGCGGTGGCATCTTCCGTGATTACATCAGAATGTAAGTTTTGCTTAGCCACCTCCTATTCGGATAAGGGGCATTTCTTGCTTGAAGTGACAAGGAAACTGACTGCGGTCAGGCATACTTCAGGCTCGTTAAATTAGCTAGTACGCTGGTACTCGTTTCATCTATGTCATCCACTTCATCTTAGTTTTCTTCTTCTTCCGTGTGATAAGACGAAAAATGTCGGGACAAAATAGAAATAGAAACAGCTATCCCGCAATTCTTTGTTCACTGCGCGATCGTTTGCGCTCAGTACGTTTTCTGTGGTTGTTCTCTGGAAGTAACTCTTCATTGGTTCGTCCGCTGCTGGAGAGGTGATCGGCGCAAGCCTTCGACCGAATCTCACCTTGTCGCGACGGTCTTATGAAGTAGCGCAGTGGAACCTTGCTTCTGCTGTTGCTGGCAAGTGAGATGGAAAGAGGAGGTCAAGCTAAAGCCTTTGACTGCCGATCGAGCCTGTAGCGGCCGCAGTCGCCTGTGAATCCGCTCAGGCAAAATTGGCATTTAACGAGCTACTCTCCTCAAGTTCTTCAACGAGACCTAAAGCTGATCAGATCGGCGTGCGGTTCAGCTGCTGAAAAACCGATACAGAAAGCGATTAGACCGCGAAATTGATACTCCGAAAGGGCTCCGAGTCAAGGAAGCTAGCGGCGATGCATAGAAACCAATAAAGCTCAAAGGTTTCTGATTTCGCCCTTCAAGCTTCTACCAGCCAGGCCGCTCTGCTTATTTGGAACAAAGCTGTAGAACTGACGAGCGAGAAGATGTCGAAAAAACGCTACTGTTGCTTTTGACGGAACCGCACCTTTTATCGCGGAAAGGTCTTACGAGGTAGCAGCCTTAAATACCAGTTTTTACAGCGGATCTTTATTTAACTAACGCCTCACATAGTTGTTTTGAAATGGGCGCCACCCTACTCGTCGTCTGCTTTGTTTTCGTCGAAGTCATTAATAAGAGTAAAGGCGCCACGAGTCGCAAACGGTTCAGCGATATTTCTCTATTTTCGCTTATCTATATTACGCAGTGCCTATGAAAATTAAACGTGGCCTTACTAAGATAAAAATAACTTGAAAACATCTTAAAAAACAAGTATGCAAAAGAACGTATTGTTGCTAGGAAGTTTTCAGGATACCTCTATCTTGAGAAAGGAGGCTTCAATTGATGAAATGAAGAACTTAGCAAGTGATAATGTTTAAACGCTAATTCTCAAGTTTCTACTATGCTCTCTACGTAAATATGCCGTACATCGGGTTTGGCCGTTTCAACATATATTCGATAAATTAATATATATATCATAATTAGAAGCATAATTAGACGCTAGAATTCGATCGTTCATACGCTTGTTTGCATTTTCATATTGTAGTTCCGGAGCAAACGTTACGACATGTATCTTAGCACTATATTTCAGATGGCGAACAAGTATATTTGAACTCGTGCAGGTTACACAACCAAACACATACGTTATCTGTGCTTAGATTTTACGTTGAATGGACGCCGCGTAAATAACAATTTGAAATAATACGTTGGCTTATAAATCTGAGATATATAGATCCGCATGTGGAAATACACCTACGGTGAAAAGACTTGTGCACTTGCAGAAAAGCACCTACAGATGACACCCGGACGGTATCTACTTCTGTGGTTACTGTTTTGTCGGCAGTCAATTGTGGTACAGCATAGACATAAGCTTAAAACGTGTTTTCCTTATAAGCTTATCTTTTCCCTGACACTAAGAAACGGCAACAGCGCAAGCCATCGACGACGACGACGGCGGCGGCGGAAAACTGACGACAGCCAAAGCCGCAGAAGTGACGTCGTCTACTATGAGAACCTTATATTTTGAATTTAATCTAAGCGTTTTTCTCGTCCTCTCTTGTTCTCTAGCATTCTCGCAAACAGAGCGGTGTATGAAGGCTGCGCTTACCGTCATATCTCGACATTTTCTTGAGGCAGACACCAGACTTCCTCCAATATATTCCTTCATTGCTTCCATTCCCTGGCCCCGCAAGGCCTCACCGCATTGCCTTATCCAAAGTCCCGTTATTCTTCGGTTTTTCGAAGGGCACCCGGCTGTCAATGATAAGCTAGCGCTACAGGGCCACACACTGCGACAGCCGCTGCCACTCGTGGCGTATCTAACCTCATCAGGCTGCGCCGAAAGAGAGCACGGCACGATGGATACAAGAGTCTGGCTGGTTTGCTTTCTTCTCTCTCTCTCTCTTACTCTCTCGCTCGGTGCCCTGGTCCATAACGATGAACCGTGTGGGGTGCGTGGAGCTCTGTAGCCAACACTTCCGACCTAGCATCGTTTCACTGCAACCGTTTGAGCGCAACTATTCTCTGGGCAAAGCATATCTGGTAACCTTTCTACAGCATTTGTTTCGTTCAGGAGTCGGCTGTTTTGAGTTCTGTAGTTGCTATATAGGTCCGCCAGCTCGTCGCTGCTACCCGTCCACAGAACGCAAAGGCTGCTGTCTTGCTAGAAATCTGGGCTTTCTTGCTGCGACTGCCATAGCCGTGGTTGCTTTGGTTTAGACTAGATGTTCTTAAGGGCTACTTCGTACCAGTTCGTAAATTAAGGAGAGGTTTGCTAAAAAGAATGAAAAAATGGCTAAAACAGGGGCGTCGGCGGCAGTGGTAGCGGTCTCCTAAGCACAACGGTACCGGAAGAGCACAGCGTACTCTACTACCAATCGATTTACAGATAGGAGAAAGGCAGAGGAAACGCCGAGGATGACCTAGGCGTGGACCGGAAAATACACACCGGAAGAAGAGAATGAAGCGATATGATTTTTGTATTGAGAAACAGAAGCAGATACAGACACACATACAGAGAGAGAGAGAGAGAGACAGAGAGAGAACGACAAAAAGAATTAGGCGCAGCAACAGGACCAATAGAGATGCCTAATTGCTGTAGGAATTGAATAGTGACATCCGCAGATAAAAACCGTGCTAAGCCTGGCCCCGTCCAGGCAGCAATGACCTTGAGATGCGAAAGAAGGACAAATTAACTCTCAAACCTGCTAGGGAGGGCCGGCTTGGTCTGGCAAACTTGCGCGATGCCCTATCTGCCAGATGCGATGCCTGCCGTGCTCATAAATGAAAGAGGACCATGCAAGCAACCGGGAGGAGATATAGTACGTTTCTGCTGTTTTCACGCAACAAATTGAAATGAAGATGGCTTTGCTACATCCTGGTACGGTTTGCCGGGGTAATAAAAGGTATCGTGGGCCTGTACATAAACAGATGCGCCTTTTCCTTTCTGAGAGAAACATGGATGCGCAGCGAGAGAGAGATTGAGAGAGAGAGAGAGAGAGGGAGCGAAACGATAGCCATACGCGGTATAAGGAAGAGGCCGTCCGTCCTGTGCTTGGAGTTCCTGTGCGTTTTACGCGTAATTAACCTTTCGGCGGATAGATGAACCCAGCCGACGGCGTGGCCGAACGGGTCAGCACGAACAAGCAACTCGTTTCGTCCTGATAGTCTTCGCTGGCAGTTTGATGAACGGCAAACTACGAGCTAAATCGACCTCGGAATCATCGGCAAACACACATCCACATCCTCTCCTCTCCATATATTAAAAACGATAAATCACACGCGCTCGCAACGACCAAGATGAAGAACCGACAACTAGTGCATGCATCGTGCTAACCTTGCACAATTTACAGAATGCTTACGACGTCGCAACCCACTACAGCAGATTCGTATATTAATAGGCACCATGCGCTCGATACATGTCATTTCTTCCTTGTAATATCGCCTGTATGTACCGGCATGCACGAACGCATTGACGAATATCAGAGAAACGCACAGAAACAAACACGACGAACATATACAGACAGACTCAATGTCGCACGTGAGTCGCGTGCAGGCGCAGTTAGTCTTCCTTTTGCCGCTATAGATCTTCAGTGGGCGATAATATTCAATGGGTGACGCAACCTGAAGAAAACTCCCATCAGCTGTCTCTCCCCCTCAATCAGCTTTTCTAACTCACCATCGTTTTTCGTAGTTTGAGTGAGGTTGTGTGTCCATGTATGTATACGTTTGTGTATTCGCCAGCCTCCAGAGCTGCTTTCTATGTGGCTCGAACGCGTGCGGAAAACTGCTCCATAGTGATATTGGTTCGTCATGGGACAAACATCGCGCAGTTCCCTTCATTGTACTCAAGCTCGAGATCGACGCTGGATCGCCGGCAACAATATGTACAGTCGTACCTAGCCTAGTTCGTCTAGCCTACTTACCAACGCGCATTCAACCTTAATGTGCTTCCATGACGCAGTATCGGGCTTGAAGCATGTCTACAAATCGTGCAGTGGCCGAACGATTGCTACCATAGCAATCGTTCTTCGCCAGTGATACAAATATCGCTAGGAAAGGTAGCAACGGGGCGCTCTTCAGATCTTATCTTTGCGCCTACCCAACTAGTGACTGCCGATATCTAGAGAAAAAATCACCAAGCGCCACGCTGACGACGGTAAAAATGGAGCATACTCGCCAATGAGTCAAAACAATATCAAATGTCTACAATCTACTGGCGTGTCATTACAACCTCATGTTACGATATATGGCAATACGGGACGTATGGCGTTTGATATGGACGCGGTTAATATCTACAATGAATGTAGGGATAAAAATAGAAAATACTGATAAATTGATGTTCGTTCGCTTTGTGGTTTTGGTGCGCCTTTTTTCTCAGTCCGTTATTATCTTCCTTTGTATCATTCCGTGTATGCTGCACATAGGAGCAAGAAAAAAATAATCTACCGATTTAACTGTTTTGGCCAAGCGTTTCGAATCGGCTGTCAAGTTTAGCCGAGACATCTGAATTCGCAGAGATAAACTAATCTGCATTATTTCTTGCGTTAAGCGATTCCTTCAAGATAATATCAGGCCAGGTTTGTTCCCGTAGTCGCCTTTCGTTCGACTTATCGATTGTGTGTCCTCACCTCGATGCATACTTCGTCAATGTTTTAGGCCATATAGTGGAGATAGGTACACATATCATATTCTAGTCACTGTAGCCTTTACGATGACGACGGATCAAGACGAGCCGATGCGATCAGGTCAGTAGGTGATTTACGGGCGCCAAGCTAAGCTAACGGAAAAAACACGACAAAGATTGCCTAATTTCTAGACTAATAATAACGGGCGAGGGAAACTCCGAAGGTTAACAACTATTTTTGCTCATGAAAACCCGTTTTTGGCCCGTTTCGAGGGGTCTCTTTGCACAACAATTTGCACTAGAATTTTTCGACTTCGTGTTAGTATTAGATGGGGTTATATTGTTGTTAAATTTGATATTGGATTGAATTAAACAGGATATGGGAAACAACAGTTATATATATATACTATAGAGGAATATTTAGCGAAACCGGCTTGTTACGTGTATCTATGCTCACCGCCTAGGTCAGCTCTTATCGATCGAAACAGTCGGGTTTACCGGTAGAACAAATGGTACTAGCAGCCGGACGAACGCAACCCTTATGGGAAAATTTAATGACTAATATGCGAACTATACGTAGCACCATAACATTTATTTTCAGTCGTTGTAGATAGAGCGTGCGATATGTCTGTGCAAGGATGAACGAAATTGCAAGTCTTTTCTAGCCTGTCGCGCTTGAAAGCTTCAGCGCAAAAATGAACCTAGTCGTTACGCGTCCTAGTCCTAGTCACTAGTGGAAGTTGAGATAACGACCGAAAATAATGAATCAACATGATAAAAGTGCTCGTGTTAAAGTGAAAAAGTCTAATAAACGTACTCGTTAAATAAACTACGGAAATCAGTGATTGTATGGCTCGTTTTGGTACGAATAAGCAACTGGTGGTCGTCTTAACTTACTTCGTCGCCTTACTTCTTTGAGGATGGAGACGACTGCCGTCAATCGTGCCATGCGTCACGGCCTTTTGATGGGCTTGACACCAACGTCTACCAGGAAGTTACTTCCTTCAGAAACGAACTGTGACCCTAGACAAAAAGTAAGCAAAGAAGGGAAAACACTGCAAAATCAATTAGAACTGAGCGTACATAAAGCAAATTCGTTACGTATATAAAACGTACGGGCGAATATGTAATCTTCGTGTACGTTCCCGAAGCGGCATAGCGTCACACAGGGAACGCTAGTGTTCTATGAATAAAAAAAAAGTGAATTAAAAAGTATCTTGTTTAGGTCGGGCGAAAGTGCTCTTCACTTCTGAGAAACGTAACTTCTCGGTGTTCTTCAACCCCAGTCAATATCATTTCTCAATAGCCACGCAAAGGCTGATGAGGGATTACTTGCTATTACGAGCGCTGTCAGATAAGTCCTGATAATTGTCGAGGATATAACAATGAGAACTTTAGCCTTGCCGTATATTGAAGGTCATAGCTCTATCGTATTAAGGAACAATTTGATTCGGAGTAGCTGAAGAACTTCGCGGAAAAAGTATGAAAATTGTATTTTGTCCATATCAAGTCGGTCCATTTTAAAGTTCACTGAATTTGAACCAGTTTTTGAGCTAACGAGCCGGATAGATCGTTGTCTGATTGCGTATGGAAACATGTAACTAGAACGTGTAAAGCGGCACGTACGGATGCGTTAATTTCAATACTAATTGATAATAAAAATAACGACACGTTCATTTGACGTCTATTCCGTAGAACGTACGGAAATAATTCAAATAATCCGACCAGCTCGTAATTGTTCCATAGCAGTCAAAGCACATACGGCGTACACTTAGTATGAAGAAGAATGCATCGTATTGGTGATGAACAAATATGTATGCACGCTGAGCCTAACGCTGAATCAACACCCCCGACCCACAACGCATAGCTGTGGCCACCTAGGATTACAGAAACAGAAACGAAAGGCGGCAGCTCAACAAGCTATTGCTGATGATTCTATCATACTAAAAGATGCTAGGCGTTACGAGTCGAAATACAAAGTGCTTCGTTCAAGTCTTCACCGAATAACTGGTTGATTGATCGAGTAGCGGCCATAGGTGAAGTAGCAGAGTGTGAAAACGTCTCGAGTAGACAAATACTATCAACCAAATCAAAGAAGCAGCCCATTAGCTATTCAGTAGCCGTTGTAGACAGCGGGGCCGCCAGCAAACTCGAGCGAGTGTTTTTATAACAAAGTGCCGTTGATCCACAGTCATCTCGAGTGCCATGATGTTACCAAGCTGGTGTGCATTGTGGGCCCATCAAGCGAAGCTTGTTGAAGGGGTTGTTGTTGATTTGTCATTGAATCGAACATCATCATTATCATCAGCGGCAGCAAGCAGAAGCCACGATAGTAGACCTAGACACTCACTCAACAGAGACTACTGATGATGAGTTCACTATAGTACTACATTCTATCTACAAACTCAACAAATAAAGACCAACAGCTCTCGCTAGAGCACTCGATGCTAGTCGGTCGTCGGCCTAGCAGTAACTAGTTCATGGTCGATTTTATCGTAAAAGCTTTTCACATGGTAGCCTGAATAGTGGCGTTGACGCGGGTGAGCAACAGAAAGACGAAGAAAACGAGAACGATGACGACATGGACGAAGAGACGTTGCTACCTTGTTCGATTGACAGACAAGTCGAATGCGCTGTTCGTTAACAATAGATATGTATACGCACAAACCCCACTTAAAAAAGCAAAGACGAAGATTCCGTAGAGCACCTGAATTTGGCGCCACTCTCCATGAAGCGATCACTGTTCGTTTCATCTGACGACCCGTGATCGATTTACTGTGATTCTTATTGGTGTCCTCGTCATCGTCATCGTCATCGTCGCCGTTTCCAACGGCCCCTGTTGCCCCCTGGCGGTCGTGTTTACTGATTTTGCATCTGTGGCGGCTTTCTGGCTAAAGGTCGCTATTCTACATTCGCGTCGATGTGGACCACTCAGGGTTGGCAGGAAATGGCAAGTTTTGAGTAGAGAGTCCTTCAAACCATTCGCCAATAGTCGAGCTACGCTGGCTGGTCAGACTAGTTAACGGAAGCTCTGTCAATCTACTGCCATCGACGCTTAGGCCAGTTAGACGACAGGGGTGTAATGTTAAGTGATAAACAGTTGTTGGCCACTCATCATCGAGCTGGATGCACTCGACACATACAAAAGATTCAGACATACCTACATATGCGACGGCCAGCGAGTTCAAACATCAAACGCCCCAGAAGCAACCGCATGTAGCAGTCTGTTTATAATCGTTGGTGGCTGAGTTGTTTGCTGGGCTGATGAGGTATCCTATCTTCCCTTGTTTCAATACTCGGCTATATCCACCAGGCGGCTTTGCCGGGTGTGCTGTACTGTTAGTTCATACATTTTACGGATTGCGTTGTCAAAAATGATGACACTTTGCGTAGTCTAGCTCCCGGTGCACGCAAAAAAATGTCGAGCACAGACAGGTTTCGAAATGCCTGAGGAATGTTTCGTATATAAACGTACCCGTGTGGGCACTGCATGTCATTTCAACTAACTGAAACAGATGAGGATATTGGCAGATGTTCAATACTATTCAAGAACCATAAAGTACTTTAAACCGAAACGTTTTTTTACTTTCCTACGGTTTGCCCAACGCGTATTTGCGTTGTTGTATAGCAACATATATAGGTCTATTGTTGCCGCTACCGAAAGCAAAAATGTTAACGATGCCTCCTCGTCGAAGGTCTCATTTTATGCAGTCAATCTGCTGAGTGAGTTCCTCTAGGCGATGTCCCCGTACTTTACAAAACGTACGTGTAATCGCACGTAGACATTCAAGAATGGTCACCGCCACAACTTTTGCCATCTTCGTCACCTATAAAAGCCTTCTTTTTTGTTCTTATTGCCTTTCGTGCACAAATTGGTGATTTGCCACATAAAATTAGCACCCCTAATTCTCCTTCCTCGCCGTATACCCCCAACCTTTTCCAGCTTTGAGCCTCTCAGTCCAATTTTGAGTGTTATACAGCCGGCAGCAGCTTTTGAGGGGGTCACCCGTAAGGCAAAGTCCCGCGCCCTACCTCATTGGTTCTCCACCTACGGTTAAGGCCCCGCTTGCCCGGCACCGCGCTTAACGATTTCCTCATTGACTGCTTTCCCTCCAAATACTTCTTCTAAACTACGCAGCCAAACAGTGTAAGCTGTAGGGTCACCTACTAGTCACAGTAGCAGGCTGTACGAAGACGGTACGTTACAGTCGGCAACGTTACTGAGTTATATATATATATATATATTGTGTGCAGGTCACCGCCACAGAGAAGCCCAAAGCAGTGGGAGTGTGGTGTAATGCAGGAAAGCAAAATGCATCATTAGCAAAGCAGTCATCATCGACCACTCGCGTAGCTTGCGTTGCTGCTACCGGAATCGGCCAATGACAATCGAATAAGTCCAAAGTAATCCATGGGGCAGAGGTATAAAGCGAAAGACTCTGCAGGAAAAGCGAGAGATTGCCAGTGGATAGCACGAAGAAAAGACATCTACTGGACAAGGCGAGGTATATATATATATATATATAACTCCCAATTTCGATTCTACACCTCAATAGACGTCCCCTGTAAGTTGTATCGCCAGCAAGCCGTGTTGTAGGAGCTGCTCAGCGCGCTTGTTGCCTTTTCTACTTGCCGTTTGCCTACCTCTACACCCCCCGCCTCTTAGGTCCTCAGCCTTTGCAGGGCTCTCGTCGCTCCTTCCTTCTATTGACTGTTCCACCGAGTCATCCCCTATAGAAAGAGCGCGACCCTGCTGCGTGAACTCTTGCAGGGACCGGCTACAACGAAGAGAGCTGGGTGAGCGAGCGACTGCTTGCCTATCGCTGACCCTCCCAGGAGAAATCTGCCTTCATACAAATGTTGCGCTTGTCAAGCGACACACTGCTCATTCGTCGCGGTCATAATCTGTCACTACTCAGACACATCGTCGTGACGTGGATTTCACACCTCGTCTGCTTGTGGGTGACATATTCAAGGACTAACGTTAGCAAACACTGAAACGAGCTAACTGGTCCCAGTTCGTATAAAATGCAATGGCCCCATACAAAGGAATGAATAGGTTAATGTTATAGTAAGTATAGAGCCGACGGATCTGGGAAGGATGGAATTTATTATGAATGTAGGCGAAATCGACAAGTTTCACGAAAACTATTAAGTATTGCCTTTGTTAGCAAGAGGAGGTGGCTGGGCTTATTATTATTTCGCGTATCAGCTTGTATGAACTAAAGGTTAGCTAACTGGCCCGATGGGTTGAGAGCAATCTGGGGAAATGATGAAAAGAATTTAGTACGTACGGTTGAAAAGGTCGACTCGGAACACGACAGTCAGCAAATACGTTTAGGATAACGTACCAGGAAGCATTTATTGACTTCCTTTGTTGCCCTTTAGCCAAGAGGTGAATAGAAGTGCTTCGATGAATTCCTGAGTAGTGCGCAAGTTCGCAATATCTAGAAATTGATGATGCAAATATAATGTCAAAAATCCGTCCTAATGCTCTAATAGATGTAATAGTTTTTTATAGTTACTGCTTGGATAAATGCGTGTTGCCACAGACACACACTTCCATGCCATATCCTGATGATATGCATTCGACCTGTCACTTAAGTGCGCAGGTCATTACAGGTAATCGCCTAAAATATAGACATACTCTACAAAAAATTCACCGCCGGTAGCTCTGTTGTCCGCCTTCAACGTATATAGCTACGTACATGTATACATACAGCTATTTTAATATATGAATACCTCATTAGAAGCTTGTTCCGGGCCGCCCTGGGTGTGGGATCTTCTTGGGTTTTGCTGACCAAAGGAGACCATAAAAGATCAGCTAGAGTCTCGTGGTTTACCTCTTGCAACACTGTTGTACGTAAATGAGCTGAACGAAAAATTTTCATGACGCTGCTACTGCTATAGGGAAAGGGCGCGCTAGTAGCGTGTCAGTATGGCAGAGTGGCAATGTTTCTTTAGCTAAAGCTTTGGCTAAGGCATACCTTGAGTCCTTTGCTCAAATCCCGCCGTTGCGCACTCCGCTGCGATGTGGGTGGCGACTGGCAAACGTCGTTGAGAATGTGTCTCGTTCAGCTCCATATAATCTATATTCACCCACGCATTTCTCACCATAATCTCCAAACCAGGTAGCGGGAGGCTAGCGGAGAGGGCGTGGGGGGGGGGGGTAGAACAAGTAGGGTAGTCAGGCAGGCATGGCCAGGAGACAGGCATATATTTTCCTGTTTAAAGGAGAAGGCCGATGCTTGCCAGATCGCCGCGGCTCTCGAAGCAACGCCAGCGGCACTGATCTCGGGGGAGGGTGAATTTTAAAAGAGCTCCGCTCTCTCTTTTGTGTCTACGTTGGCCAGGGAGGAACACTCTCATAGAAACGGAAACGGGGCTGAAACTAAGACGATGACGACGAAGAGGACCGACCGACCGAAGTCGATAAACGGGCATAAGTAATATATACGCAGAGGCGGTTGGCTGACTTGTGTGGCAGTGGCGGCCAGGCTCAGGCCACGGCTCCGTCGCCATAGCTATTGCTTTGCGTTGCCGGGCTGCCAATGGAAGCTTCGGTAACGGGCAATGAAGGACTGCGGATGTTCGTGGCAGCCCGTATATGTGTGTTAGTATTAGAGCGTGTGTGTGTGTGTGCGTGTGTGTGTATGAACGAAAGGCGAGAAGGTCGCGTTAGATGGGTTGGTAGGCTCCGCCGCCACTAACGGCCGGTGTTGTAACAGTCGAAAAGATCCCTCGAGGACGGAGTTTCTGACGACCCTGCCGCTGCTACGACTGCCGATTCTCAAAAGGATGTTTCAGAGGAGTTACGAAGCTGGGAACACCGATATCTCCGTTTCAATCGTCCTATGAGCTCATAAGCTATGGATGTGGCTCCCCATCAGTGGAGAAATGTATGCGCGATGTGCAATGCGCCATGCAATCTGCTGTGGGAAGTAGGGCCCAGAGCCCAAGCTCCTAGCTGAAGCTATTCAAGGCCGCCCATGTCTTTTCCGCAATGAGATATGGTTAGCTATATTTTTCAAGAATTCTCCAACGAGAATAGAATATTTCCGATTTCTAGAAGCTGCCATAATCACCACGTGATTACAAGTATTATAATTATTTACTATATTTTTTTTATCAAAGCTTGCCTTGTTCGTCTATCTAAGGTACCGCTTCGTCTAGTTTTCAGTAGTCGGGGCATTACTTATAAGTAGAGGTAGGCAATACTAAGCATCTACGTTGTGCATAGGTTCGCAGCGCTGGATTTTGCTATCCCTGCCTGGCCGATCGCACCTTTTACCTTAGATCTCCCCTTCGTACAAGACCTGCGGCCAAGTCGGCTGGAGGAAGTGCAGACTAGGTGGTATCTGCGAAGGGCTGATGGCAGACACGGTCCACTTTCCGCTCCACGACTAATTTCGCATGTAAATGAATTTCCGCTCTAAATGTAACTTCCACCTTACTGTAGGCACCGACATCGTAGCGGTCGTATTGGGCGTTAGCAGGCGTCACATTGTAGCCATTATGCTTTTCCGTTTCATAGTACTCGCGCTTCTGGAAATGAGGGTGGTGAGACAGCACCGTAGAAAAATTTTCTATGGCAATGACGCGCCTTTGCCGTTTCTGTTGGGGCATCTTGCTTAGTAACCCCTGCTGCTTTGTGCGAACGGTGCTAGCAGTATACGCAGCTACGGTGACGGCAACATAACATAAACATACAGCCACCGCTGTAACGGTGAAGAAATAGAGGCATACAAGGTTTCCTGGTAAAGGGGTTATAGAAAAAGGGCTTCGTCGGAGGAGATCAGACTCGTTCCATTCCTCCCAAACTACTACTACCTCAACCACTATAGACGTAGTACCTTTAAGTATAACGTGGTGCAAAAACGTAATTAGCACTGATCCGTGGCTTGGCACTGGTAGCACACAAACACTAGTAGCTTAGACAGTAGCAGCAGCAGCGAACTTTGCCACCCTGGCAGGGCGTTGAAAGAGCCTTTTGAGAATGGACGAAAATGTCTAAAGGAGCCCAGAAGAATGAGGATCGAAGAGGCTCGCAGAAACAAAGCTGAGGTTGTCTAGCAACCAGCAAAATGGCTGCCTGATAGAGAAATAAAAATTGCCATTTATATTCTGTGTTTTTATGCAGTAGTAACGTGTCATACAAAAACAACGTATCTCTAATGATTTGTTTCGTTGGTAAAATTATGCATCGTGTTTCGGCTCCCCGTCGACAACTTTCATATATGTAGAACCGTACGTATATTACATATACATAACTGCGTGTACAGGTGTAAAGTAAGAACTACGATCTCTTTAATTTTTTAATGCTGTTAGTACTACTATGGAATCTTTTTTGTAAATATTTTGTGGATTATGTGACCTTTTTATGTGGTGCTATGTTTTAAGCGAAGAGCTTTGTGGTATGTCTAATGCTATTTAGTATACCCCTTATAATAATTAAGAGGAATTAAACTTTCTGGAGGTGATTTTGAAGCTCAAATGTATGCAAAATTGCACACGCTAACTATGACGTGAACATAATAAAGAAGGCGGGTCAAGTGAGACCAACGGGGCGTCGCCGTTGGCCTAAACCCGTCTCCTTATCCACCTTATCGATCTTTAAGTTTATAGGTGATTAAACGCCGCCTCTTAGCCGATTGATCTGTGCCACGTGATCAGCCTAGATCCATCGTTTCACCTCACCTCTTTTTCTGATGCATGGAGTTACATTCACATATGGTCTCATTCCATGTTCGTGTGGTTTAGAGCCACATGTGGAAATCTTATGCTGCTCGGTATGAGCTCGGTAGCCGTGTATTTACCCGTATATACATGCCTAGAAAATATTTTATCGGCCTAGTTTGTCAATTAATTTGTAAGCTGGCACATGGTAATGAGCACATCCTTTCAGAATAAACTGACCCTCGTAGCGCTCTAAGTCTCCAGTCGCTAACACAAAACAGGCCTGTTTCTTTCCGTTCTCTCTCACCATGAAACCCCTCACTTACCATCCGGGAATTTCGTCGAACCGCCTTTTTCCCGTCGGTCCCTAACAAGTTTGTGGCTAGCGTGTGATATCAGCTGCCGCAAGCACCCGTGGTAGTAGCTGCTACTTTGTATTCGCCTTGACCGATGTGTCGAGATGTGTTCGGCCTCACGCCTGACCTACCATCATGACCGGCCAGGAACGCCAACGTGTGCAGGCCAAGGGCATCTCTACCAGTTTCTGTCCAACTTTCCATCTTGTAGATCTCCCTCTTCCTGATCGTGTTGCTTTCTACAGTCGAATCGCAGCGACACTTGGCAGCAGTACCAGCAGCAATCTGCAGGCCATGCGTCCTTCTGTCTTCAGCCCCTTCGTATTGGCTTCATCAGGACGAGAGATATGCCGATCACGGCGATCCCTCGCTCCCCGCCAGCTCCTGGCTGGTTCGTCTGTCCGATGCTGGCTTGCAAACCTATAAGTCCCTCTTGCTGCCGCTTGGACCCCACCAGAATTGAGCCCACACGCACACATGTTTCAGGCCGGTTCAATGTGTGTCTCTTAAAGATATGCTGCGCTTGTTTTGGCTGCTGCTGATGATCCGATAACGGTTCGCTATGACCGACGGACCGGTCAGCAGCCTGCTCGTTAAAGCAACTATCGACAGACGTTTCCAGTTTGCATCGTCCTGCGTTGATTTCCGTGTGTGTCTGTGTGTGTGTCTGTGTGTGTGGGTGTGTGTGTGTTTTGGGCGTTGCTGTGTACATAGTGTAGCTAGAGTTGGCTACGCAAGTCAAGATAGTCGCGCGTAGGACTCTGCTGACAAAGTAAATTGTGCTCGGGAGCTGTGCCCAGTTTCTCCGGATGTCTAGACATTATAACTTTTCATATTTGCTGGTCTTCGTGATCCTCGCTAGGCGAGATGCTTTCGTTTCTCATTGAGTATGAGTAACTAAGTTTCTCCTAAGTACAAGTATGAAAAACTGCAGCTAGTATACAAGGCTGCGTAAACTAGCGTATATCTGTGGTAAAAGTATTATTGGTAATGGTCATGTTTATTCAATATAACCACCATTGACTGCGATTATAGCTTCAATTCGGGCCCTAAACAGCTCACAGGTTCATTTCGAATTTCCGCTTTACAATCCTGGAAAGCCTTCTCGACACTACGACTAACCGAACACACGTTATCGTATCGAACTTTGTCAGTCTCCCGCTTAATAACGTTCCATACGTAGTAATTGAGCGGGTTCAATTTTGGGCTGTACGGCGGCCATATGTGCTTGTCTCAGAACGGCCTTCTTAAGAAGTCAACTCTGCATTAATCGGCTTGTGAGACCTGGTGCACCGTCTTGTCGGTAGTCGTGGTCTTCCTTCAGACACTTTAACTATTTACGGTCGTACAATAGCTTTTGAACATGCAAGTAAGTTTCTTTAATGATGTGTTTCCTTTTCTGGGAGAATTATAATTGCATAAAGTGTTTTTCGCTAGGTACCACACTTAGAATATGAACTTCAACCAAAACTTTGCCTTCACTTATAATATGCACAACTTCTGATTCGAGATCGAACCACAGATGACTTGTTCGCTTGATTTTTTACCAAAGCAAAAATAAGAAAATGATCGTCAAATATCCTATTATTATGATAGATGTCCTTGAGTAGCAGACACGACAAATTAAATCTTCAGTCAGGGCATCTGCCTGACTCTTCTACTATATGAAACATTCGTGAACAATGCCTTACGCCGTCCGCTCACCCATGTCAAATTCGTTTACTAACGCCGCGACCGAAATAAAGGGAAGATTTAGAAATGCTCTTTTCGACAGCAGCGATTAAATTTGGAGGTTTGGGGAATTCACCGTTTTGCTATACTGTAACCTGCTGATTTGAGACGTGGTACACTATCGATCTGGGGTAACCTAAAAGCTTCATAATTTCGTTGGAGGGTTCGTTCTACGCATATACATTGAGTAATAATAGCGTGCACATAAACAGTGAACAGTACCTCAATTAAGACAAATTTTAGCAGACTGTCTTTCATAACGAATACGCCTTCGTCCGCTACGCCTGATACCAGACAAAAGTCAGTTCTTTTAACGACAAACTTCTCATGATAGAAAACAATGGTTGTCTTCGCAGTTGGAAAGGAAACAGACTACTATTATTTAATCATACTCACTAAGCGGGCTACTATCAACATCAAGACCTTCACTGAAATTCACGGTGTATGTCGTTGTCAGTTTTTATGCGATCTTTGAAAAAAACAAAGGATAATTCTATGAGGAGAACCAGAAGATCCTCTATGGCCTTTGAATTTAAAGGATTAAAGAATTGGTCAAAATGGCATATTTTTTTTATGCATCTGGTTTTTTTCGTACGGGAATCAACGACTGTTTTAGTGAAGAGATTATTAAATGCTGATTGGGCCGGTCAGGTAAGCTCTATAGATGATTGTTTTTGAATACCTTTTCTCTATTTCGCTTTAATAACTTTTTGATTATCTCCAGTAAAAACGATTAAATAAATTTTGACTGATCAGATGCACCTTTCAAACGTTTTTGTAATTTTTGACTATTTGCATTTTTAAAAGCTTTGGTGCGCTATCAACCCCAGAATGTAATTCCGTTGAACTTTTCTTTGTGCGTAGCGTATTTGAGCGATTCCTTACCGAACCTAGTGGAATGACGCTTCTAGCAATCCCGTTTTAGTCTCAAGCGTATCAAGTTTAATAGCATAGTTAGCACTCTTATATTACAGTCCTGGGTAAGCTAGCAAACATTCAGTCATTATCATGAATGCCCTTTTCTATAGTTCTTTTCCAAAAAAAAAGTTCCCTGTCCGAGAACTCGCAGCACACTCCGGCCATAAAGTATGCACGACTTCGGCAGCCGAACGTCCAGTCCCGTGCTGTAACACCAGCCGGCTATATCTCCATGTATACGAATATCGAAATGCCCCCTTTAGCCTCTTAGTTCTCGATATGTAATTCCCTTACTTCAGTTCTTCAATTATAGTGTATGCTTCATCCGTGTTCGTTACTATCCTTGAACCTTAATCCAATTTACCTCGACCAGTCCAGATCATTTCTGCTTCTCTCCCATTGTTATCATTCTGTAGATTTTCTCTGTAGACCGCCACAGCCTATACAATATGTTCTTTGTATTACATCATTCATATCAATGACAACAACGTCACAGTGATCAGTCATGATCTGTGCCATGTATAAAGCGCCTGTACATCACCGTTGGCCACCTCGCGTCTCATCTGCTTTTGTCTGTGATTTTTAAATAAGTTCTATGCAATAATCGGGGATAGGTTATTGGTGGGAGGGTTCGTGATTCCTAGGGGAAACCAAAGACTGCAGACTCCTCATCGCAGATCACTTTGACTAGATTTTTTCGTAGTACCTTCATACGGGGGTACTCACTTTAAATTATGCTATCCATTGAGGCGCTGCTGTAGGCAAAAAACAGCAATGACTCAAGGTCATAGAGGCCTTGGGGATAACGAAGCCGATTACGGTCCTATTGAAGCCGCATACATCTATACTCCAAGTTAGCTATATACATATATATATATATATATATATATGTATGTATATAGCTAACTTGGAGCTATATATATAGCCTAAAGGCAAAGATAATTATTAACTCTAAGTAGTTATGGTGAATATACTAATATATCTAGGCGGCTATATTTCATGTATAGGTGAGGCACGTAAGGTCTGTTCTAGAGAGGAAGACACGTTTGTGTCGCGTATTATCATGATTATGTTCAACTTCGAGTACACATTTTTCGATCTGGTTTGCCCATAAGCTATTTCTAGCCCTGAGCGTTGGCGTATACCACTTGCATGTCCTTGACTATAATTTTGGACAAACAGAAGTACAGCTTTTATTTTCGTTGTTATACAAAATGTTGCTTTTATCATAATTTTCCTTACCATTTTTATTTAACCTAGCAGTTCGTGAGCCAGACCGTTTTCTTATTATATTATCCTTAGGGAAATGCTACTTTCGCGTGTTCCGTACTAAAAGTCAGAAGACAATTAGTAGAAAAGAAAAAAGCTAAGAAAGACGCTAGGAAAATCATGTTTGTTCGTTGGCTTTTCTGGTAATCTAACCGTTTTCAGCCCATGTGATGGTGTGTATAATGTTTGTGCTAAACTGGTCGTTGGACATTTTTAGTCAGCCTTATCTATGGTATTGTAATGTAATGCGTCCATTTTATGCAGAAAAGCCACGATAATTGACTCTAGCCCTATTATTTACCTCGTTTAGTTCGCGGTTGTTACTTTATCTTTTGCTGCCGTTGTTATCTGGCTTGTTGAATAGCTGACGCCCTGAATCACGTCGATGATAGCTGAGAGACATTGTCTATGATAGCCTTTCAATGGTCGCTATTCTTGACGACCTTCCTGTTACGCGTACCTATGTATTCGAATATGCATGCAGTACATGAATGCAGACGATAAATGTACTATAGCACGCCTGAAAATCAGCGTATGTAAATCTAGGCCATAATAATTGTAATGACGACAGGCATGCTATACAACGTTAGCAGCGGAAGTGACCATAACCAACCTCACTTCTTTTCAGTGTCCTCTTATTGCTTACAGAGATTTACAGATTTGTCTTTCGCTCGTAACGCCGTCCCAAGACGCCGGTGTTTTTCACCCCATTTTGCCCCTGGAGCTACATCCCATACGCTCTTTTCCGTCAAATAACCATAACTACATCAGCGCCATCGGTCAAGAGCAGACTCTCCCATATCATCGTGTAGTGCACGTCTCATTACCGTGTGCACGGACGCTTGTTAAATGCGAATTCAGAGCGGAGATGAGTACGTACATTTAAGTACGTTCAGCAACTTGCAATAGACATGAATAATAGTAGCGAGAACTCAATTTAGCCGCGGGCTTCACTACTCTCTGACCAGTACACTATTGCAGCTTTACTAAGTAAACATAATACCGCGCAACTCTATAAGAGTCTGGATTTAAACCGTAGACTCTGTTTAGCGCTCGTTGGTGCATGGTCATATTAATTTATGCCGCAGAACCTACTTTGTTGTCCAATTAATTGCGTTGTGTTGCCGTACACAATACACGGCCTATTCAGGCTAAAAAAAATGCCACAGAATCGAGCTCTTTTGCGTGCTACAATCGCCCATGTGGGCGATTGTAGCACGCAATATGGGGCGCCTACATTTTACCGACACCCTCTGGATACAAATACATAATGTAATACTTAGCATAAATTGATGGTGTAATAGATTCTTTTCCGGGCAGAGCTACACGATGAAGTTACAGGAAAAAAGAGATAGATACTCCTGCCGTTCTCTTAATCATTAGCAAACTACCTACCATGCAGCCATGAACAGCAAGTCAGTGATGGAGCACAGCCTTATTTGAGAAAAACGGAATATTCAAATAGGTGGAGAGCGAGAAGAAGGAAAACGTCCGCTTATTTGATGATTTTAAATGAGACCGCTCTCTCTAGTTTCATTCTCTCGCCCACAGCCTCTATCTTCCGATCGTCAGGCCGAGACCTAATTCCAGTATCATCAATTCTGGTCATCTACTGGTCCAACTAATACATGATAATGAGCATGCATTACGATGTGATTGCTACTGCATATGGCTAGTCGACGCCACCGCTAAATTGGCTCGCTACCAGACAAGACTAGACGGTACGAGGCAAGCGATCTTGCCTAAATCAGACTATACTGTATCAAATAACAACAACAGGTTACCCCCTGATCGTTTATATTGTTGTCGTACCGACCTATGTAGCTATTATCGCATATATGTTCTTCTGTGCGCTACCTTTACAAGGTCGCAATCGGTGATTTTGTTTAAATAAATATTGGTGAGTGGAAACCGATGTTGATTGGCGCCGCGGGAATGTTGGAGATGGATGTGAAGCAGCGAAAGCAAGAACCCAAAACCGCCGACCCACTTACTATCCAGTATAATATAAATACTCATATAGCTTTCCCATGTAGGGTCGTTTCGAGCGGATAGGTAACAGTGGTTCTCACGCATCGCCATCAGATCTGGATTGTCGGTCCAGCTAACGATAAGCTGCGGCTGTTTGCTCGACTAGGTTAATTTGCGCTCTCGTCCGGCGGCTCTCGTAATAGCCTTATTCTCAAAAAGAGTTCCAAACTGCTAGTTGGCCGATGTAACTTCTTATTTTACGCCATTGCTAGCGTGGGTTAAAAGTGTTGTGAATGGGTTCTGAAGAAAGATGAAAGTAATTTTCGCGCCCTACTGATCTTTATACTGCGTTGGTCATCAAATCGGTTTAGATAGACAGCTATGATATTCCTTTTGTAAAGGAGATAGAACGCAGAAATACTAAGCCCCCTTTTTTTTGACACTTCTTCTGATTCTGCAAAGGTAAACACGCGGAAATTGTCTACGCTGGGTAGTTACTTTTGCCACGACTAAATACTTCACCCGATTGACTAGCATTTTTATCAGTGAGCCATAAAAGTAAGAGCAGTTAAAACTGTATAGTTTAGCATTACTTCAGTCAACAGATAACGATTGCCTGTTCCTACCAACTGTGTATTTGTTAAGATCCATCGATTCACTCACATCTATTAGACGCCGGCCGATAGTCGACTGCATTGAACCACGAACGTTGAGGACTTCAACATATTCACAGCAGAGTCGATTTTTACACCTGTGGAGACCGGTCGGCTGGAAACCACGAACTTCTCCAACATAGACAGACCCGGACAGAGAATCAATCCATGTTTTACTTCAATCACAAACCGATAATGCATAATGCTCAGTTTTTGCTATGGTACCAAACGTCCGTAAACGTGTAGCTTCTATGGAAAACGTCCTTGGTGCTACGAGGTTTGTGTATCAGCTTCTGGAAAGTTGCCATGCTAAATTGTTAATTTTTTTCTACACATATTCTTTGAGCATTTGATTATCGCAATTAGACAGACTAGAATTGATACGTTATAGCGTGGAAGGCACCGCAGCCCCATTTCTGTCTCAGGCAATACCACCTATATAGTATATACGCTTGTGATGTCTGTCTAGTTGTAATAATCGAGTGACCCGCATGCCGTTTACTTTTGCTATTAGCAGATGTATCTGCAGGTAGCAGATCTAGGACCAGCAACAATAGAAGTAGAATGGAATATCGAAGTTGATCATTTGGGTCAATTGTAAGAGTTCTGTTATTTTTCAAATCATTACTTGTTACTTATTAATGAATGCCTCTAATACCAGTAAAATAGGTAAAGAAATAAATATAAACACATGTCAAGGGGCATATCGGCAAATGAACCTAGGTATGGCGACTGGATAATCAAGTTAACTAATTTACTTTGCGTCAGAACAACCAGTGAACTTACACTGCATCTTTAAACTAAGTTCATCAAACCTTGTTTTTGTTATTTATGCAGTAACAGCACATATTGAAACGGCCGTAAGCCTTTTCGTGCAGAGCGCCCCAAAGGGTGTACGTTTGCTGCTTTTTCGGCCGACTTTCAGATTTTCCGTGACGTGTGAATATTTTCTGAAGTTTGTGAGTATTTGTTGTGCTGAGGCTCTGTTCTGCCTTGCCGTGTTCGTAAACAGGTTTGCTGTAGGTTCCTTCTTCTGGTATCGTTTGTAATGCACGCTTTTGTAGATATCGTATCAAGTCGTTATCTAGCAAGCTATGTGTCAGTCTTCGATTTATGGCTGCATAAAAACGTTCATCAAAGATCAGAAACGTACACTAATGGAACGGTATACTATTGCATAATCTGCAGTGTTGCACTTTAACTAAGCATAGGTATATCTGGGATTCGGATAGCATCGGTTGACGAGGAGCTATTGGCCCAAAGACAAAACGCAGAAATTGATTATTACCCGAGATACTCTGCGTGTACCAGTCTATGTGGGATATAATTTGTTCCCCACACACATCCAGGAGCGCCTTTTTTGAATAGTATTCATGTGGTTACAGTTTATCAGGGGAAAGAATATGGCATTCCGTAAGGAGACAGGGACGCGGGCAACAAACTGGCTATGTCGCATGGTCGAGTTGAAAAACAGAGGTACTCAGCTGGCGCCGAAGTGAGAGGGAAATGAATCTAGCGAAGTACAAGGTGATATGGTCCCCTTTTAGCTAAATAGATTCCGCCGGAAATATTAGGAGCAGTACTGCATATTGCATAGCATCTTTGAAGCCGGTAGGTGTAATATATGTCCCTGTTCTTGCACTTTTGTAAATTGTATTAAAATGTGCTTCCTTTCTTTAGTAAGAAGTGTTGATTGTCCACTTCCTGTGTTTACTTGAGTGATCGAATTAGGGTATGCTCAGCAGTTTTTCATCGATTTTGACCGAATCATTTCTCCGTATTGGCCCGTCATCTGTCTCGAATCACGATTTGTACGATATACGCTTCGAACGACAATATAGTTTCGTTTGAAGTCAACGTTCTCCCTCAGCCATGGAGGAATACCTAGCATCTATTCTTAAGTACCGCACCTAGAGTTCTAGGATATTCCTAAATTCTGGGGTTTTAGAATATCCACAGAAGTATTTTAGTTTTTCGAATGAGAACGAAGCACTCTTCAGTCTTAGCTGTCCGAATGATCAAAAAAGGTTTTCACCGAAACCGAAACTGAACAGTCATCGCTTGCAGCATCACCGTCGTTGGTTCCTAGACGTAAAAAATCGCTCTGCGTACCTCTTTGGGCACAGGCCTGATCCGAGTTTTTAAGCAGGTCGCGCATTCGTCGCTGGCTTTAAATTGGCGATGAGGACGAACCGTAATGGAATAGATATATGAAGATAGCACTTCTTCTGATGGAGCTCCACTTGATAGAGTCCGACGGAAACGAAAAACCAATTCCGTTAAATTGTTCCTGTTGTGCGTGCACGATGTCATCGGTGTTTAAAGGACACACAATTACGTTAGAGATTAAAATGGTTTAAGCGTTCGCAGTAGCGGAGGCGACCTAACCATACAATAAACGCGTCCAACTCTTAAAAAAAAAGGATTAAAGGTTAAAGGAGATAAAAAATGATGATCAAAAGCATGAAACAAGAGTGAGAAATAGATAACTGAATTCTGTGAGCGTGGGCAAATCATTTGCTGTCGGACAGCATCGATTTGGGCAAGTCGTCGCTGGTTACATGAATCCGTGATCCATGCTTCGTAGTGTGTGTTTGTCTCTTTGGAGCGAGTTCGGGACGGCGGCGGCGGCTGCTGCGAAAGTTCGATCCAAATCAAGCCTAACTGATGCGTGCGTACGAGATGTCCAGTATTATGAAAGCAACATCATATACGGCAGCGAATATATATTTAGACTCAAGGAAGCAATTAGATCGTCATCGATTATGAAATTAAGTTGGTAACTTGGTTGGCCGTACTGACCGTTTCATTCATCGGTAAAACCCTAAGCAGATTAGTCAATTTAACGATAGCTAACTATTCAATCTGTGTTATGAACAGCCGATACACGTTAAATGGGAGTGAAGAAAGGCAAGAGAGACACTTCAGTGTTAGGAACTAGCGAGAGTATGGAGTTTCTTCAGTAGCAACACTAACAGCGTCCAAGTGTTTCCGTCCTATATTTATCCCGTAGCCACTGGCCACATTGTTCTAACCACTTACTCAGCCAAGCTCCGGAGCCACCAACTATTCTACTAGATATTACCCACTAGACCGAGCCATTGAAACTGTTGAGGTTCGAACTTCCGATATAAATTGGCTTACGACACTATCGACCATCGACTGGGAGATGACACTGTAAATCTCACTCCGCTGTCTCGTAGCGCAGATACGGAAGCGATCGGGACGCCGAATCGGGCGTACGTGATGACAATATCATTATAGGAGCTCACATTATACGACCTCGTCACCATACGATAGACTACTTAGACGTGTACCGCACCATATTATAGATCACCTAGTTTGAAAGTTGCCCTAGGTGCCACTAGGAAGGGGCAGACGCTAATTCTGTGCTTCATCTCATCGTGCTTCACCTGCTCACATTTACTTTCATATACGAAGCTGGTATGATACGCCTTTGCGCAAGTGGAGGATTAAGCCAACAGTAGCCGGTTAATGAATGTTCGATAAGAATTTACGATGGCTGATCCTAAAATTAAAAAAAAAAAAAAACTGGAAGAAAAAGGAAGATGGCGAAAAAATCCGTCAGAAGAGTGTCAGATTTTTAGCCACATCCGCAACCATGCTCGCGTTTACTATAAGTCCAGACTAGTATATTTGTACAAATATGATATATGTTTGCAATGAAGGTACCTTCACCGACATTACACTCACCGTTACTCAAACGCTTTCTAGTGATTCTGTTGTTGGAACACTTGAAATCTTCATGCGCATGCCAACAAGCCAGCTGAACCACCATACGCTAAACTCAAAATAGATTGAACTTTCCAAGGTCTCTGCTTCGATATCCTTTCTCAACCTACTTGCTTGCCAGCCAAACGAACTCGACTGGGCGGTACCCCCAGTTTTTTCCTGAAGTAAGCATTGCGTTCTGAACACCCATTGAATGTACAGGCACCGCAAACGACTAGCCGTTTGAAACAGCTACGATATTTCTACTGGAACATAGCGGCAGCCAGATAGGCCATCTGGCGAGCGCGAAGCCGCCGTCTGTGCTAAGGACGGTCCAGTTGGCTTCGTTGCCATTACTAGACGCCTCAAGAGTGTGTCCGGCAAAGCGGGGTTTCGTCTTGCATCATTGCATCGCTGCTGGTAGCGGTCGAGGGAACGGACGACGAAAGCACAATTTCTACAATTCCATGACGCCCTCAGTGTCTCTCTTACACATTCGACTCCTACTGTTACTCGCTGCTTGCGAGTCCTTTACAAAGGAGGCAAGGCCAGCCGCGTACGTACACCCACACACGAGACAGACCCTTCGACAGGTTGTGTGTCCTGACAAACGCTACGGCCTCGCCGAGGAGTCACGGTAAGAGAGACGGTAGACGTAGCTGCTGCTGCCGCCGTCGCAGTCGTGTTTTGTTACTACACGGCAGGCAATTTCTCTCAGATGCTTTCCCCACACCCTAAGCTTCTCCTCTCTAGTCGTTGGACAGTCTATGTCTGTAGACACTTGGAGACTCATGACTGACCAAGCTGACAAACCTTGCCCAATGCAGTGGCTGGTAGTAGGCTTCTGCTGACTTCGAACTGTTAGGTAGACCTAGCGTCGCTTTTGCTGGCTGCCCGATCCAGTGTCCCAGTCTGGCCTCGCCACGAATAGCAATGACGAGACACAAACGTGCGTCAAGAGCCACTTGAATGGATGACAAAGAGTGGGTCAGCGATGAAGGCAGCGAACGATTTCAAGAGACCCCTTTCTTGCATCGGGGCATCGACTCTTCATGCTACTCTCAGGACTCTCCCCGCCTTTAAACCACCCATTCTATAGGATGGCTCATCCGGTATACATGTACATCTATATAGTCGGTGGCATCCACTAACTTCGCCAGAGGGAGCAGGCTGAGTAAAAAATGACACGCAAGCCAGCGAATCGTAGTAATGTTACGGGAATGGCTGATCGACCAAAATAGTCCATCACACTTTATTAATACTAGTGAAGTGCACGAAAAACGATTGGCATCACCGTTACAACGTCGACGCTTCACGGCGATTATAATTGATTATGATCTCGGTTAACGCCGGCACCTCTAACAGACAAGCAATGCCAATTCCAGATAGCATATCGTTATGATTATGGTAACCTATACTACTCTACGATTCAAGCGGGTCGTGTTACTGTTATGTTAGACGCACTTTTGAACGCTGTCGCTGGTATATGTTCTATATATACCAGCGACAGCGTTCATATATAAAGATATATATGATTTAGCCATTAGATAGAGGTACCTATGGACAATATACTGTCAATATTCTAGCTTTTTAATTAGTGCTGCAATTCTTTCAGATTAATAGGTTCGTATCTAGGCTATCTGTGGCTATTTTTCTATTGAGCAACTTCTGCTCTCCCCAACACGGTTCGTATTTTTGAAAACCTCTCTACCAGCTTTGTTTATCACTGGCCGTAGAAATGGACGACGACAAGCCGCAGTCAAACGGGCTCAGCTCAAAGCGGATACGCTCTCTGAATCTATCTAACACAAACACGATAGCTATATTGATGTCTTTCACTGTCACCATATCTCATTGCGTCTTTAATTGCTCATCGAAATGAATGTATAGCGTATAGATCCGGACGATTTCCCTGCTAAACATTTCATCGATGATATATGGCTGCATAGCCTGTATTCGTGAGCTTCACCAGATTATCATTTCAACAGTGTCTATTAGTAAAGGCTGTATTTCAGTGGGGGAAATTATCTTCTGCCCGATCACAAAGCCCGAGGCATCCGTCGTCGACGAATGCTACTTTGACTCTGGTCGTTTCGACTCGGTAGCGCTCTGTCGTAGACCCATCTCCTTCGACCCGCAGCGGCTATCGCGCTGGCGGTAGTAAGCCATCCATTGCGATCCTTTCCTAGCTATCGAGAGAGTGTTACCCTTCCCTCCAAGTGGCGAGGACTACAATCGCTCCTGCACGCTTAGCTTACTGGACGAGGCGGCGCTGCGGCGTCGGCAGGCAAGTAAACGCTGTGTAGAGAGGTTTGTCTCCAAACCAAGCCGACGTTTAGGCGGCGACGTTCATGAGACAGTCTCATTCTTGCGAGCCTCGCAAGAGGCTACTATGTCCCGCGGATACCTGAAAAAGCCATTACTCAGCTTGTTCCTATTTAACGTGCGTGAGTGGCGTCAAGAAGCGTTGCAGCGATCGAGGCCGGGCCAACAGCTAGCGACTGAAAGCGTAACACAACGCTAACAGCGAGCACTAGCAATAATCGCACGCCCGCATCTGCTTGCTATACTACGTTACAGTGAGTGAGAGTGGCGAAGCCAAGCTGCTATGGATTATTCCTATTGTGTATACTGCAGGAAGCGCTCCTTCTGTACGCAGGACTGTTAATACATGTGTCTGTGTGTGTGTGCGTGCGTGCGTGCGTGCGTGTGTTAAGTACGGTTTGTATCAAGTGAAATTCGTTTCCAGCTGCATTGTCCTACCTGGCCGTGTTGTAAATACAGCCTAGATAGTATTGGATCTGCTTTGCGAACTTTGTACAGAGTGAATGAGAAGTGTACGAGAAAGGCTAAAATGACGCTTGGCAAAGTGCCAAACGAAAGTAATCGCCGCGCGTCAGTCGCCGTCTAATCATAGCAACACTTGAAGAAGCGATCGGACGTTATATATTGTCATTTGGAAACAACTATCTGCGTTCGTGTCTCCACTGTACGGCTCGCTCAGGGATAGCACGACGCTGAAACGACGTGCCCAGCGATTCTCACTGCACGTATATAAGTGCTTCTATAGGAGACGGAAAAAATCATCTGGTTAATTTTCCATTTCTATCACTCTGATATTGTTGTTGTTGTTATTGTTGTTGTTGTTGTTGTTGTTGTCGTCGTCGTCGTCGTCGGGAGTTCATCTAGCGCTGTAATAATCGTTTGCGGATTTTCTATTGTGTGCGCCCAAATCAACGCAGCATCTACCAGTATTCTATTTACTCTTTCTGTGTGCGTGTGTATACCTATATAACTCAATTGTAGAATTCATTCGTTGAGCATGTTTTGACTGTGAACATTTCTAGACACGCGTGATCTTCGTGACCAAGGTTCGCCTCGTGCTCTGGACATAACTTTCATGCTACATAGCAACACACAGTAACGTGACAAACCAGCTCAGGATTAGATAACGTCATTTCGTCGTTGTATTTTGGCCTCCCTGACGGATAGATCTCCTCCCGGTAGGTGGAACAATTTTGCCTGTTATGCGCCATGTGACACGACTATGGAAAATAGCCTTGTACGATGGAGAATTTCGCATTTATATTATTCTACTGGAAAATTCTAAGGGCACCGTCCAGTATGGCACGTGATCTACGCATCGGGTCAATCAGGTTTAACCTCATCCTGATACCGTACAACATTTTCATATGACGTGCGCTAGGCATGCTTGAACGTTTTCGCTGGACAGCCAACATGTCAGGAATCCGAAAACTTTGTAGTTAGGTTTGTGTGAGTAGCCAGCAGCTGATCCGACGCGGCTTCATGGTGGCACCTAGGCCAGTGACTCAAACAAATCGATGGAGCTAACCGTCACCAGCTGGCTACTTCCATCTACCTTGTACATTGGTGTTTGGCTAATAGAGTTTGATACTGTTGTGACATGGCAGGAAATAACGACAACCGAAAAAAGCTTCGGCAGCAGCTTATGCGATGTCGAAGTTTCGGCCAGAAGTTAGCAGTGCGATAAACGATACAAATTTTACTTAATTTCTATCACAAATGACAGCGACTTTTCCAAGCTGCGTTTGCCCTGGAGGCTGGTCAGCGTTGTTCACCTTCTGTCTTTATCCGCTATTAATTTTCTACATAGCTGACAATTAACCAACGTAACGGCATCTACAATAGAGGCGCGTCGTGCGTTACTTCAATTATATTATTATCGGTAGTGTTTTTCGAGTAGCGCGAGAGTTGACGACTGCTCGACACGCTGCTGTAGATGAACGGCAGACATCAGAGTCGGCGTGGAAGACGATCGTCCACGAGGGAATCGACGACGGCATTAGTGAGTACAGCCGTGGCATCGCGATGTTCCAATCAGCAGCAGAAGATTTCGGTAGAAGAACGAACGATCCATGAAGCCACAGAAACGATGGAAATCTGAACGATTCGATCGTGTTACTACGTGTAGTAGTCATAGCAGAAGCGGTACACACTTTGGGCAAGTACGGCATAGAAACGGACGAACCAATTATCGTCATTTCGATTATAGCCGCTATAATATAGGCAGGCTGACTAAACATCGACGTCTCCTTCACTACGGCTACTACGATGAGAAAACATAGCACAGAGATGCCAACAAAAATTATTTTTTCTATCCTGACGTGTCTCGTGGTCATGACAGCAGCGGCGACATATCGACCGCTAGCACCTTTCCGTCAACTTTTACCAAATACTTGCTCAATGTTGATTGTGTATTTGGCTGGCCGGCCGGCCGGCCGGCTGGCTGGTGCGTCTATTTCGATATAAGGAGCGCGCTATATATACGTGAAGTATATGGTGAATAGATGTATATATGTGGAAGTAGTTGGTGGCTAATGGCTGAATCCAGCGAGCCGAAGCCAGCCAGCCAGCCAGCCAGCAAGCAGCCATAACAATAATAGTAAAATAATAACAATTTTTTTATAGCCAAATTATTGTTTTATAGCGGATAGCATCGGTGGTGATGGCGACTGCGTAACTTTGCGGCAGGTCTTCAGCCAAGCACGTTACCGCTACGCTTTGTTAGAATGAAAAAGCGATCACCTTCCCTCAAGTGACTCTTTTGCTAATCGGCTAAGACTGTTTCAATCATGGACAACCGTGTTCTAGAGTGCCTCTCTGTTTCGCTTTACGTTTTAGACTGATTACTGTTACGTCTTAACGCAGATGTACGGCACAAATTCTAGGATGGAAATAGTAGTTTTTTATTATTATTATTGTTTATACGCTGTTGCATTTACCTATTTGCAGTCAATCAGTGTCCCACGTCTATGTGCAATATAGTACATAGTGGAAAAAGTGCCACGACCGGCCGTGCTGTTTCTGTTAGCGGTCTGAAAAACAGAACATAATGACATAAGGTGGTAGCTAACGCCGAACAGAGTTCGATTTACTTTTCTTTTCCTGTCTTGCGTCCGACTGGCAGAAACGACAAATGTCGTTCATCCCATTTTTATTATCCGGCACCATGTCGTTGGCTGCTGTTGTTGTCATACATTCGTCTTCTCGAATTAATTTTGCTCTTCCCTCACACGTCACAGGCTCGGTAGTGCCTGAAGTAAGGCAATGCAGTGTCTGACTGTCTGCTTATCCTGGCTGTCACTCAATTAAAAACCGGCAATCCTGGTCTTCAGGCGGGCAATTGGCAGTTTCACTGAAGCTCCGCTAGCGAGGATACCCGTAGCCCAACGCAATCAAACGTCGTCATGGATTAACACATACGGTATATATATATATATATATATATACGGTATATATATATATATATATACGGCATATGAATACGTACGTAAGGTACACGGGCACGGAGACGGGGTTTCGAAACGGCTGCAGACGCAAGTGATTCACTCCGGTTGCTTCATCTTCACGCCGATATGCCAGCGGTTGCCTTAATTGCGCCTATGTTCGAGCAAAGTTGGGTGCATCTTGGTCTGCCCTCGATTCAGCTAGGGTGAAGCTGTTAACATGTGTTGCCTTTCCACCACTTCAGTTATTAATGTGTCCACGTGTGTTGTTTTGTTGCCTCGATGTTTGTACTACGTTGTGACGCGATTGAATCACCAGAAACCGCATTCAGCGACAATGGCTAGTGAACGTCTTACAACGAATGTGAAGAGTAAGCTGAGCCGGAGCGAGGACGAGGCAGGTCTATACATTTCCGCTACAACTACTCAAAAGAAAATTAGAAAATGAACTACAACAGGAGAGATATTGAAAGAACGAAGGGAAGGGATCGTGCGTAAAGGTTCTTTGCTGAAAAAAGTCGCTGCTCACCCATCAAATTTTCATGTCTTTACACAGTAGAAACTTTCTGTGCGCATAAATAACAGCCCTATTTAATTTTAAGGAGACAATTGCAAATATTATATATCAATAGCATACGATAAACGCTGCACGAACAAACTTACGACGTGTTGACGAAGTGACATACTCTTATACAGGCTCATTGTTTTTTCTTTGTATTACTTTTTTTTTGTAAACTTTTCCCTATCGACTAGAACTGGATAGATGAGTACTGCTAAACCGAGAGCTGTAGATTTAACCTGATTGTTGTTGAGGTTAATAAGTACAAGATTAGTGAATGAAGATAAGCACCATGTTCGCAAAAACGTTGTTATGGCCTCGTGCGGTTCGCTTTATATATATATATCACTTTATACCGATATACGTTTTCAGCTTTCCGTTTAAGTTACCACGTTGAAGTTTATCCTTAGCCAAGTTGTTGCGGCAGCACAATAAGACTAAACACGCGTATCTGAGAACAGTCGCGGAAATTGAGAATTCAATGGGATGGGATTTCCGATGTTTCTCCTTGTCTGCCGTTGTTCCCCGTACACGCGTGTGTATGTAACTGCACTTATATATAGAACGCACTGAATGAGGACGCCAGACTAAGGAATTTTTGTTTACCCGAGGATAACGACCCGACGACACATATTCATACGTTTGTTTTACGTTCTCATAAAAAGACTGTTATGTGCACACCAATCAACGTCTCGCTTGGGACTATTGTCAAGTAAAATCCCAATAACTCCAGATAGAGTTATTGGGCTAGACCGGGAAGTTTAATATGCAAAGCCTAGGGAAGCGAGGGGTGTGAAGATGGACGGGAAAGGTAAGAAGCTCAACGAAAGTTGAAATTCCACGACTTTGCTATCGGGTTCGTAGCAAAGCTAGATAGGCCTGCTCGGTAAAGGACCTGCTATCTTATTCTACCCAGCACACCTTCCAACAGCAGCAGCAGCAACAGCAGCAGCAGCATCACCGTCACCAACGGCACATTCATATTGGACGCCGATACCGCCTCGAAGCATACAATAACGAGCTGGGATCGAACGCTTTGTACATATCTGTCTTTTCTACGAAAGGAACAGAGCGCACTCGTTCGCTCTACTCCCTCTTACATACACAGATGTACCCTATTTGGCATTACCACTATCAACACCAGAGGGGTGTGTCACGATATTCGAATTCCTTTCCTGAGACGTACGGCGTGGGGATTGCTGACTGGCCGAGTAAGCCGCTAAAAGCGGAGGAGTTCCTAGGGGCGACCGGCCAGGACAAGGCTGTGAGAGAAATTACCGATGTAAATCACTATCATCACATTTATGTGGCACGTTTACTCAGTAGAAACTTTTGCTAATACTGGCTGCATAAAGGTTCGTGCCTATGGGAAAGAGAACTTTGTTACTTTTTGCACGATGTACGCGTGTGTGGGTCAACTATTATGCGACACCTATGTACCCATCTTCATACTGTATACGTGCGCGAACAAAGCATCATGCAGGTGGATAGTCAGCTGACACCGTTAGAGTCAAGAACATACAACTGCACAAAAAGTTAGGACGCTTTCAATGAAAAAAATAGCAGGCGACGGGAACGTAGGGACAGACGTGGGTATGCACTGCGAGAAGCGCCGGAACTATAACTGATGCCGTTCTCCAATTAACTTTCTTACACGAATGATTAGCATTACTGTCTATATTATCGTTAGCAATATTTACAATTAGTACGAGCCAACTAGACTGAAAATAGGTTCCTTATCACGTGAGGATGGGGCTCATCGAAACGGTGACAACAACAGAGACTAGCTTAAGTCGGAAATTGGTTAGACCTTTGATTTAATTTCCATTCAATCCTATTACTATAATGACTTTATCACTACTTCAACATTTTGATGCACTGTACTCTATTTCGTATACCCGGACGATTGTTCTGCGAGTAGAAAAATCCGTCCGAATTCTGTTAATTCACCTACCATTGACCTTGTCGTTGGTGCCATGTTAAAACACGCACATACGTGCACACAACAGATGGGCTGCGGATATTCAGGTGTTTCTTTCATTAATGTCATTTTAGGTTGGTCTTCGTTGTTCGAATATGGCGGCAGCGGTAGTCCGTGAATGTCGGGAAGCCTGTACGGTCAAATATGTTAGTGTGCTTGGCTCCTTATAGAGGGACCGTGTCGCTGTGCAGACGCTGCTTTAACGATCGCTACACGGCACCGACTGTGGCTGATGTTCAGGATAAAAAAGAAGACCAACAGCGATTCGGCTGCCGTGGCAGTAGCTAGTACAATGACAATTTCGCATTTATTTTGCTACTCGTGTATTACTTCTGGGTTGCTTTTGCTAGTTGGTGTTGCTTCTCTGCATCTATTTTACTGGCGCCTCGTCGCGCTCTTCGTCGTATCGTTTTGCACAGAAAACACAGCCTCTTGTCTTCCGTACGACGAGTGTAGTTTTATCTCCGTCCGCCCATCCGTCCATCCATGCGGCCCAACGGTTTACAGTTTGGTTTCTTACTCTGACGCATTCTCTGTACAGGGTGAAGATAAAATGATTGAGCGGAAGAGGGTCAGCTAAAGCGGAAAATGCAGAAATTGTGGTTTATAGAATGCGAGAGGGAGAGAGAGGGAGAGAGAGAGAGAGAGAGAGAGAGTATATACATGAAAACGTGCTATATATACGTGTGCATATACGTAACGGCTACTAATAGGTTTGATATGATTATAATTTGCACATTATGCGACGCCACTTGATGGCATGGCATTGGTGATCGGTTTCGCATAGACCGCAATATACATATCGACGGGTAATTTGGTGATGTCTCATGGCAAAAGGCATCTTGTCGCAATCGACAGGAAGTTGTAGGAAATACATGTGAATGATTGGAAGAAAATGAGAAAACAGAAATAGGACATATGGCCGTATGTTGCTAGCGGCCTGTGCGATGACCGCAGTCGTTGGTCCTGGCAATGATGTTAGCGAGTTTAGCTAGAGTGAGCTAGTTAGTTGCACCTCTTTGCGGTTTCGGTAGCTAAACTTATTTCGTCTGCTATGCATATGCTAATGCTGGTTGCTCATATATAGTTGTTGCTGGTTTCGGATTGTGTCTTGGTGCGTGTGTGCTTTCGGTTTACCAAGCGGGGCACAGCGTAATCGACGGATCGTTAACACAAGTCGCTCGACCTATTGATCGCTGCTCCGACTGCCTGCTGCCTTCATGATCGTAGCTGGTTAGACACAATGACAAATAAACCGCGGCTGGGCCCCGTGGTCGTCCGCCAGCGATCCGGTCTGGTGACTTTGGGATGGCATCAACTACAGGGAAGCCATTATGGCTGCGGTGTGACAACGGTCGTAGTGATGTCCGCTGACCAGTAACAGCAGCTGCGACAAACACTATAGCTACCCTACAGTCACTTTCGGTCGTGATACCAAAATGTTATTGTCTTCGTTGCATCTTCTGCCCTCGGCGATACCACGAGTACCTACTCGTCTGGGACGAGCCCTTCGGCTAGAAGCAGCTTTCATTCATTTCACTGTATGGGATATAAATCAGCCTCCATTGTATTTTGTAATACGAGCCGACAATGCCAAGATGTCAACGTGAACAGAACTTCGCGGAATACTCATCCACTGACGTAGCTGCACTTCGACGTAGTCACATTACCAGCTCTCATATAGCCAAACAACAACCGAATAGACAACGATATTTTTACTAGAGGTTTTAGTATCTTCAGTTCTTTGACAACATCCTCTCTGCATGCTGCTGTTCCATACCACGATAGCACGTACATACGTGTTCAGTTACACACACGTGCTGTGGTATATCTGGACGAATTCTCTGCTTCGTTTCCAAGCGCGTAAGGCAATGGCGTCAAGCGCATTGTCCTCCCATTCAGTCCTAGTCATACCCACAGTTTGTTTTCGTCTGTCCTATCCTGTCTTGATTTTTGTGCAAGTATCAGAAGGCGACGGCGATTTTGTTGGTGTTGGTGTTGCTGCTGCCGTTCCTTAGCGCCCTGTTAAGAATAACTGCCGCAGCCGTCGTGGCGTTGGCGACTGTCCGTAGCCCCCAGTGTGGCCTCTTGCAGCTATTGCGGCCATTATACATTGTGGCATTGAAAACTGTGGCTAAGAACGGCCGCCCGTTGCCTTTGCAATGGCTCCCGTTGCCAATAAAAGCCTTGCCGCTGAGACGGCAGGCTGATGGTGCGGACGTTCGTTTTCCTCCAGCTATCCCCAAGACCATCATTGGCAGCACTGTTACTGCTGTAACACAGTTCTATTGGGGCAGTGATTGGTTCTTGTAAAGACACCTGAATTAGGAATGGCAGTTCCCGTCAATATTGCTTATACTGATATGGATTCTAACAGTGATGTAGCGAGAGCTAGTACACGCTGCTATTGTTGTCGTGGAACTGGTGAATGGAATACGCGTCCTTATTTTGTTGGCATCGTCTGCTGCTGTTACTGCCGCCGGCCTTGTTTCTGCTTGTCCCTTCCTTCAACCGTATGACGTTACCTTGTCTACCTCTGACTCTTTCGGCGGCCGGCCTCAGTCGCTTTCTTTTCGTCTGCTCCACGCGCTTTTCACCTTCCCTATCTCTGCGCTAGTTTCGTCGCAACAAATAGCATCATCCATCGAAGAGAGGGATGTCTGTCTTTGCAGCTTGCCAGTAGCCTGTCTCTTTTGGCTTACTGCTGCTCGTCGACCTGTTTCTGATGATATGTTTGTCAATGTGTCCGCTCCTTTGCTGCCTCGTGAGGTATCGCGGCAAGCGACGTCGCATGAACCGCGAGCCGGTCCGGAGGTTCCAAACGTTTAAGCGGCCCTTGTTGCCGCTACTGTTACCGACAGCAGACAAGACCACTAAGCTAGTTCCGGGGGCAAGCTATACCGCTATCGCACTTAAGAGACAACGCAATGTATAACAGGGTAGCCGCCGCAACAACAGCGAAACCTCTGGTCTCTGCCGTGGGTTACAGAAGTGTCTATTTGACCAGGAACGACTGGGTCACGCTCGTGTTTGTTTGCGTACAACTATCCTCAAGGCTTCCTCGCGCCAACTCGACCGCTTACCATAGTCGACTTGAATCCGTCTGCTTCGTGACGGCTGTGCCTCGTCATACACTTGACAGGCTGTTGCGTCGTCATAATTTGTTATTGAGGTTGTCGTAGTTCTTGCGATGGAGTTCTTTTCTGAACGTTACTGTTGCCTCCACAGCAACTGTAATCGCTATTGGAAAGATGTTTTCTACTTTTACTTGTTTATCCCGTTTTTATTTACCGGTTCTCGGTTGCGACACGACTTCTATCGCTGCTGCTTCGCACGAGTTTGCGCTCGCATTCGTCGCTACGTATTGTCCATTGACAATCGCAGCCCCGTCGATCAGCGCTGGCGTCACAGGGAGACTTGAATGGTACGCAGGTGTATATTGTTACCGAAACGTTTTAGAATCTACCCTTCCATGGCACAGCTTGTAATGTTCTAAGTGCAAACGTCTACGGCTACGATAGATGTTGAGTTTGTTGGCGATTTTTGTTCGTCCAACGAGTTCAGGCCAACTCTACTAGGCTACGATGGCGGAACCACAACGTTGAGGCAGGCCCCGCTAAGAAAGTTAGCTGGCACAGGACTCACAGCGGCATGGTGTTATTGCGGCGTGTTTCTCAAAACGGTTTCAAATATCGCGCTGCATCACCACCACCGACTCGAACAACGTAAAATATCGCAGAGAGGCAACGACGACGCACAATCGAGAAAACTTTGAACAAGGACCGAAGTAGCAGCAGGTGCGACGATCTGCGATCTTAAGTAACGCGTATTGCGTTCCGTTACATCAAGCGTTTTGCTAGATGGATACCGCAAATCGTCTTTCTGTCAAACGACAAACGGCCAAAAGAAAAATATCTCGAATTATATATATATGTATATATATATATATATATGTGTGTTTCTTGCAATAACGATCGATGTCTATTTTTGATAAACGTTGTCCTTCGAACGATAGTGCTAGAATACATCCATTGCTATCTTCAGGCAGGTTTGTATTGGTAATTTGTTTTAACTAACAGTGCTAGTGATACGGCCGCATTTAATACGTAATGGTTACTGTTATTTTTTATATTATATATATGGGGCATATATGTATAATTTTATTTACTGTAGATGAATATCAAGGTACGGGCGTAGTATAGAAGCATCTGCCTGTCATTGTACAGTATAAGCAGCAACAGTAGTTAGCAACTTAAAGTCATTGCCACTAGTATCATTAGAGTCAGCGTCGATAGCAGCTATAGGCCAGAGCAACATTATGTCAGAGTCATCAAGAAACGACAAAGAGCCAGCACTACCCGTGTCGTCCTATATTACCGAAAGGAAAGGGTTACACTATCAGTGGAACACTGTTAACGATTGCCGAAGGGGGAGGGAGGAACCGGGGGGGGGGTAGACAAGGGAACAACCCCTTGAGAACTGTCAGAAACCCTTTACAATGGCGGTACAAGCTTGTTCGACTGCCTGCAGACCCTCTAGGCCTTTTTCTGCTTCTTTGCCTTTGTTCCACCTTTTGATGGTGCCTGCTCGGTCCAATTAGGCTCGACTAATATGATCATCTGCTGCCAGCAGCAGCAGCAGCCTGAGTTCAGACTGCGAGCCTAGAAGCTAAAGCCTATCTCAAACGGTTCATAACCGGGTTGATTGCCTGATTCGTAATGGTCGGCAGATGACACTATACAGGGCAAGGTAGTACTAATGTCGTAATGCTATAACCTGTAACTGCCTCGCTCATCAAACCTCTTCACTCGTGACGCTTTCCGGCTACCACTTGAATCAATGCAAATATGCGCGATACCTGCTTCCGTAATGAGGAATTACCATACTTACCACTTTCTTTGTCTCTAAAAGCATGGTTTCTTTGGGCGCTGCTACTGCTGCAGTGAGTGTATTCTAGGACTTGTAAACGGCCAAACTATTACAACTGGCGTAGCCTATAAAGCAAAGCGTTCGTTATTGCCAGATAGAATAGCTGACCGGATAGGTTCCTTCGGGCGTCGTACACGTTCATGAACAGGAAACCATAGTAGCACGTTTGTGAGCTGACTGTCAAAGACAGCGCTATTTAATTGATAAAACCGGATGAAAATTATAGTTTTATATGTTCAGGCAGCACCAAAAAGTTTTTGCGTTGTCATTTTTCTAGGGCAAAAAATAGCTATTTTAGGCGATTTGCCCAACAACTATGCAAGTAACTTCTGCGTTTTTTGTGGCGTGAAAAACAAGCAGAAGTTTCGGTTCGCGCCGTTCTAGGCACGCTATGTGTAGAAGCCGGTTCCGTTCTTTCTGCGTGTCCCAACGAAGAAAACCAACAAAGCATTAGAAGGCAAAAAGAATAAATAGTAGTTAGTTTTTACTGCCACTTTCTGAAAAACAAGCCCAGCGTCAACTTGTAGCCTTTACCGTAGACTAGATGTGGGGGCGTGCGCGATTCGGCGGTATTACTCATGGTCACGACGACAGCGAAAAAGCCCCACTACAATCACATGGTCGTATAGAATCGCATAAGTGGTTGTAGCAGTTATTTGCGGCTTTCCTGCCGGCGAGCAGCGGCACATAGAAATGCCGAATCTCCCCTACATTGGCCCGTTATTTTATTTTTTGTCTATCGAAAAGTGAGTGCACCGCTGCTGCCGTGCCATTCTTGCTTGAGGGAAACGACAGCGGTGTGGCTGTCGTGAAGCCGACAGGGCGTTTGACTGTTGGTTCATATACTATATATATATATATATATACTGGTCACATCGGTAATAGCAAAGCGACTCATAGACGGCGACTGCAGAAAGACAGCGGAGCGACAGTGATGTGTATTAAAAAATGTCCAACAGCAGATTTCAACAATGAGCGCATTGCAACGAGCCGCTAGTGCTATTCAAGGCTTATTACTACTACAGATACGGTTCACGTGCAGCGACTAGAGAGCGGGCAAATTGAAAAAAAAAAAGGAAAGTTAGATAGAAAGAGAGAGAAAGGGATAGATATTTGAGAAAACCGACAACACCCTCCGTTCCGTCAATCGCCCTTTCGTAGTAGATTTCATCGCCGTAGTGTTGACTCGTGCAGGTCAGGGTTTTGCCTATCTGCTCAATACGCGAATTTCGGTTTGTGATTGTTATATGTTTTGTCCTCTGTCCGTGTGTATGTGCGCTGTTTTTATTCTTATAGTGTCGAGATGACCGGCGATATATTTGTCGTTCGTATATGAGACTAGCGACCGAGGATAGCGGCAGGCAACTTTTAAGCTGTTTGCCTCAGCCATAGAGGCCCGGTGAACTGAGAAATGGATGTTCACACTTTCTCGCCATGGATAGACAGGGAGAACCCCGTAGCACTGGCCATGCACGGGTTTGAGTTTGGTTTGTCTGTAGGCGAGCAGCGTTAGCTGGCGATCTGCTTTCTGCGTCACTTTTTGCTGTGGCTTCAATGGCGAAATCTGGCAAGTCGAACAACCAAGCAACCAAAAAGAAACCGGGAGAGAGCAGCAGGGGAACACCTAAAGCCAGCCAGCGTGACACACACCATATATATGTATACATGCACAGATAACCTATAATAAGGGAAGGGGACGAAACTCTTTTGAACATGAACGACAATATACGAAGCTTTTTCGAGATTTGCCATCTCAACACCTATTTCCCAAACCCCATCACCAGTCATCACCCGTGGCACCCCACGCCGTTCTGTTTAACGCCGCTGCTGATTCTACCCACTGCTGCTGGAACGTAGAATACAGTAACAACATATAACGAACCACCCTACGCCGTATCGATATACTCTGAAGGAAAACGCCCAGGACGATATCGCGGGATGCCCCCCGAATCGTTCTGTAGAAATACATAACCGACTCTCACACACGCTTCGACGGGATCACCAGCGTGAGTGGCACGTCACACGATGAACGGGCCAAGCAGCCACTCAAATATCTAGCTGTAGACCCAAAATACCCATTTGAATATTGTACATGTTTCAATATGGCCTGCGACGCTAATCAGTCGACGCCGTGATGTAGCCACGAGACGTGCTAGTTAAGCGCGACTCAAATTCAAAAACAATCTAGTAACTTAGGCACGATGTGCAATGTTCGTTTCTACCAGCTAGATTAGTCGTTCAATCGGTCGGCTAAAAAGCAAATGAGACAAGCAGAAAGCCTCAGATGGCTTCTCAACAGTTAATCTATCGGTTAGACCTGCTGTCTACCTTGAAGCGCAGAAAAAACTCCCAGCGCGAAGACATGGGGATGCGACCTTCGTCAGTTAAGCGCTGAAGAAAGAGCATATACGTGTTTTGCTGTTGGTGGTAATGGCCAGTTCAGCTTGGGTACTCCATCCTGTGGTGGCGTGCTCCATGGATGTCTTGTGCAACGAATCCGAAACGGTACTAAAAGCAAGCATTCATTTTCAAGAGCATTTTCGTTTAGTTGATAAAATTATTACAAGCGGACTAAGGGATATTACGTATTGCTAGGTGTATTGCTCGGCTGAACAATTGTACATATGCGTAACTGTTATCTCGCATTGGTCAGTTGATTGCGATATTCTTCCGTTTTTGCTGTTCCGTTCACTTAGGTAGTCTAAGTCTATACGCAATACTTATCGTTATTTCTCTACTACCGTGTAGAAGCATCCGTGCCTTTCTGTTTTTAGCATAATTGATTTGGACAAGCAGCGCTTCATGCCGGGGGCAACCGCTGTGCTATTTGGATTTGAACGAAAACGAAGACGTTTGTCTGACTTTTCTTCGTTTGCCACTATATAACCTATGCACATATCCATGTATATATATATATGGTCGAATCAGATACCGCTACCCCCAGAAGGATCGGCTGAGACCAAAGCTCTGAGCGAGCCTTACAGGATGACCGGCGAGTGGACGAAATGCTGGAGGCTCCGACGTATCGAGCTCGACTCGCCGCCGCTAGTGTCGAACGATCTACAGCGTTGGGGGCACACTAGCGATGCTTCTTCTTCTCTTTTAGTCTTTTTTTTTTCCCAGCAACGACAATGGGGGAATGCGAGGAAGCTCAATGTGACCGCGCTTAGCCAAAGAAGCCACATAAGCACCATAGATAGACACACACACATGCAGATTTATCGGCAGGCTGTGCTGTTGCGTGTGTGGCCTACGATGTATTTGCCAGAATAGTACTACTAGTGCTATATGTGGGTCTGTCTAGAACTATCTAGAGATTCGTAACAGGCGCGAGAATGTCTGATCCGCTATCTCGCCTATAGCTATGGCGAGGCTAAAGTGGCTTTTCCTCAAACTTTGGTCGCTCGCAAAATCGCTGCGTCGTCTACAGCAGCTTATCGTAGTTATTAGCAGCAGTGAGCGCTCACAGCCGTACGATGACTGGAATGTTGCCCTATAAAGGCCTGGATGATGATCCCCTGTCGGAAGCTGAACTATTGCGGTGAATACTTATTTGAAGGACCTGTCCTAGAACGATGGACCACGAAGTGCAGCCGAAATATCGTCTTCCGAATGGGTGGGGAGGTGTTCGCGGCTCGCTGACAATGCCTAGTTCTCAGTCTACTTACCATCTTTTCCATTTTCACACGTTCAGTTGTTGCCTTCGTTCCAGCCTATTGGCATATACCATGATGCCTTCACTATGTCTAAGTATACACTGCTCTAAGCGTAGATCTAGATGTATACAAGGATAAGTTAAAGGAATATCAGACAAAGGCTTCCGTCGTAGCGGCGGAGTCTCTTTTTTGCTATCGATTCCATCCCCACTTGCTACCAGTAAACATTTCGTCCCTTTTGTCAATCGGATCGTTTTCAGTCATCTACGTTGGTATAGTCGCTAACAGAAGCAAGGCAGGCAAACTAAGGAGAAAATAAGACAGGGGGGTAATATAGCATAACGGATACGATATAGACTAGCATAAGCAGAAAGGCTACCGCTAATATAACGGTACCCTATCTAAAAGTATTCCCTCAGACACACTCAATGCGGTCAGCTTTATATGTAATGAGAACAGCAAGAAATCTGATGAAAATGTGAAGGGGTAGATCATTTGTAAATTCACGAGGACAAGAAAGGGAAAGCCTTAATGAAAAATTGCAGATTAGTCAACGAATGCTCGACCTGCCCGATATATACATTCATATAATACTGGTCGACAATCTATTAACTAAAAATCTATTGGTCAGACATGCGATTGAATATTTTGCTTTAAAGTACTGATATCGCTGCTGTTTCTTCGAGCCACATCTATGCTCAGAGACTATTTTTCATTTTTGAGTTCAGGCCTTCTCAAAACCTCAGACCCTCTCTGTACGGCGCCACAGTTCAAATAAGACAAATGACATAGGTGACAATAGAAAAAAAAAAAAAAAAAAAAAAGTGCACGAATAACGACGACAGTGACTACGATAACGAAAAAAGGATCCACACGCCTGTCGGAATCGGGTTTACTACTGCTGCGCAGTTTACCGGGCTGTTTGACTGGTTCACTTCGTTAGCCACTTGGTCGCTTGACGACTGCAGACGATTGCCGCTGGGTTTTATCGCCATCACAGGTAGGAACGTTACACTCACTGTTTCATAGTTAGAGCATTCGTTAGTTGGTGTTCGCGATCTCGTTGCGAGGTAGCCCGGCAAACAACGATTGAAAGTTAGGCCGTTTTTGATACTGTGAAGGCCTTAACCTTAGCTCGTCGTCGGTTACGTCGTTGTTGTTGTTATTGCTGGGGCTGCTGCAATCATTCCTGTCTGCCGTGTTTGTTTACTAGAAGCACGACGGGTCATGGCGCGTCCGCGTTGTCGTTCCCGTATCCGCAGCGACACACCATTCCCGTCGTTCTTACCTCAACAGATAGATCGATATATCTGTCGAGAGAGGGTGCGAAATGGCTAGGTAAACGCCGAAAGGGATAGAGATGTTGCCAGCGTAAAATAGAGCGAGGCCTCTCTGATCCACCAAAGAAGACTGACTGAAGACCAAAAGAAAAATCGAAGAAGATCAAGGCAACTTGTTTAGCTTCTCTTTCTCTCTCCCCCGGGGCGGGCAGTTTCACACCGTTGAAGATCCGTCGATGGCCAAATATTTCTTGGTTCATTGTCGCTCACTTTCTTTTTCCTCTCTATCGATATACGCACTCATAAGTCTATTCATATCGATCACATGCTGTTAACGCTATTAGTGCCAGTTATTATTTTTGCAGCAGCTTGTGGTAATGTGTAATGATGCTATGGTACTGTTAATGATCTTCCTGACAATGCTGTGGATTATAAGAATCTGGAATATATATATATATATGATAAAACGACGCTGCCGCATTTGAAGCGACCCCGTCTTTGTTTTTCTTGGCGCAATCATCATTGTGCTTCTCCTGTTATTTGGTATATTTACACCATTGTGTTACAGAGCTTCGATGTGACGAAGCTAACAACTCGAAAAGTATGAAAAAAATGGCTTTGGCGATTTCATCTACATCTATAGTATGATGCTAAATGGCCTGCGGTAGGACAAGTTAAATTCATTATGGGCAATAGGTGACTAATGGTCAATACGATCAGCATCGTTACAGACGGATTTGGACGCCTCTTGACATTATTTGACGCGCTGTGAAACGTCTACTTCACGACATGGCATCCAGGGCGATGAAGATAATACCGAAAGCGACGATCTATGATAAACAAAAAAACGCGTGTTTGTGGTCAACTCCCTGCTAAGAGTATGTAATGATTATAGCGACGCTTTTTTGACTGGTGTGGCTGACGACAGATCACAGAAAAACTATTACATTTGCAGATGTAAAATTAAGCAAACGAAACAGCACTAAAACTCAGCTTAGCTTATGCTGTTGCCATGTGGTTCAACAAACTTATAATCATAAACGGCTGTGTTCGACGTCACAAAAAACCGGCTAGAATATCATCGTATAGGTGCTAGCATTTACTGTAACCGCCTGAAAACAGCAGAGATCTTCTGCCTGGCAGAAAGTTAAAAAGAAAGCACGCTGGAAACCCAACCCCAACCAGGTGAGATGGCCAGCCAGATAGTATAAGAACGTATAATATATTTGAGGTTTCATTGAAGTTCCTCATATTTGGCGGTACCTACTACCGGACAGAAATGTGCACTTAAGATGCTGTTATTGGTATCTCCGTTGTCGTCGTTATCGCTGTTGTTGTTGTTGTTGTTGTTGTGGGCGCCATGAAGAGCTCTCGGTTCGTCGACTGATTATCGGTTACCGCTTGGCTTGTCTAGCTCAAGCTACGGCGACTATTTCGACTGTCTGTCTGTCAGAAACTGCTGGTGCTGCTTCTGTTTTTTCGGCATTTATGCCAGTGTAGATAAACTTGGACCCTGAGACTAAGCTCGGCGTCAGCATGGTCGTCACTTAGTAGCAGTGCCGATCATTGCGTAGTCGGGGCAATGCTGTTGTTGCCGCCTCGTTTTTGGGTTCATCAGCAGCTACCGATGGGGTTCTTGTTGGCTATGCGCGTACGGAGCGCGGTATCGCCAGCCCCAACGCAATTGGCATTCGGCTTCGATGTTTTGTTACGTTTCTCTGTTAACGCAACGCCGTTGTTGTAGCTGCGGAAAATGCTGATGTTGTGGCGTGGCTATTGGTGGGTCTGCCAACACTACATTTTAGCAGCTTCTGCTGCCATCGTCATCGTCGTCGTCCCTTCTTGCTGCAACTTTTACGCTGGTCGAGAAGAGGGAGAAGTATGCATAGCAAATTTGGAAACTGCAGTAACTGAACGACAGAATTTTGACTGCTATTGCTGCTGCGTCAAATGACAACGCTGTCATTACCGTTTCAGTTAGCTCCAACGCCGCTGCCATTCACCTGATGTGACTGCGGGTCGCGCAGCCCCTGCTGGCCGTTAAGACCCAGTCTGAGTCGGAATCGCCTTTCTCAGAAATGACGCAGAGGAATCGTATCGGGAACGCAGCAGCGAACGCGCTGCTTCGAAGCGTCAAAACGAAGCAGAACAACTCAGGCAGGCAGGCAGGCAGGCAGGCAGGCAGACAGATCTTGGCAGAGAAGACAACAACAAAATGTGTATGATGAACGAAAAAGACGGCACAAAATATATATAGCAATACATGCATAGATGAAGCCTAAGAACGAAAGAGCCCGCCGTTACAGGACACTGCAGCGCAGCACGCTTGTTACTGCGGACGGCGCTGGGCGACCGTCGTGTTCCGTTGGACACTGCACTGGCTACCATTGTAAAAACTCAAAGCAACAGAATTCCGCGAGAGTAATAATTGTCTACTTACAAAACTACTGCTGCTCATAGTGTTTCTGCTTGCGCCGCTAACCTGACGCTGAACGTCGCTGCCTATCGATTGAGCCAGCTGGCTCTTCTTGCGTACTCTGTACGGCTCTCGCTGCAGGAGAACAATCCTGTAGCAATAGGCATTGCTACCTCCATGAAAACGATAGCAGTATCAGCAGCAATAGCAATATTTTTTTATGGAAGCGATGACTAACGTGTCTCGGCAGATGAGCATTGCCATTCGTTAGTCGTTGCTCTCAAGGCGATCTTCTAAATTCAATGCTGTACGGGTTAGTTTTGCTGTCTGCCAGGGGTCAGCCAAAAGGCTTGCACTGCAAGAACTCTCGTTGGACGTTGGCGATGACAAACTATTCTAAAAAAGCCAAAAGGCTCCCGAGGACGTCTGTCAACTATGATATGTCGTAGTAGTGGTCTGTGCCGGTTTAGTAATTTGACCTTATACTTCCTCTCTGTCTTAGGGCTACGGATCTCTCCCTTTTTAAAAACCGCGGCCATTCTCTCAGCAGCGGCAAATAGAGAATACTACCAGTAGTGAAACCCACTGAATCTAGCCGGAAAAAATCAACCACAAATATGTAGGGTATGTAGCAGCAACAACGAACCGCTGAAGTGGTGGAATTTAGCGGAAGACGCTAACCTGGTCGCGTACGATGCCATTTTCGTGCATTATTCTCTTTCTCTCCAGCAAAAAGGCTCCAATGTTAGGTCTGTAAGCTTCTTGAAATAGAGAAACCTGCGAGATTAGAGTTCCGTAGGCTTCCAGGGGACCTGAGTTTTCGAGGCTTGAATCTTCTATACAGCGATAGAAAAGGAGAGACTCGTCATAGGCTTATTCTTCTTCTGTGTCATGCATAGAAACTCGTGCTGAGAGACAGTCTGCTCCCGGCCACGAAGCATCCTTGTTATTTCTGTGGGCCTGGTAAATAAGAATTAGCAGAGTATTCCAGATTCTAAAAAGGTCGAGCGCCCCAGCCACGCCATCTGACTGATCTGTTCTCTCCGAGAGTAAACCGAGACGGGGGTATAAACACTTTCTGGGACCGGTCGGTTTCCCTTAACGAATCAACTTCTTCCACTACTGTATGTCTTCTTACGACTACGGTAGTGACGATGACGCTGCGAAGCATCGCATCGTTTCTCCTCTTTTGTACAGCCATTCTATACAACAAGTCCTAGCTATAGTGTGCGTCTGTGTCATGAACGAGCGCGAACTCATTTTATCCTAGTCGCGGCATCAGACGAGATGAGAATAGGAAAAGTCGCCAAGCAAAGATTCCACGCCTGAAACTCCCGCCCTAGCCAGGCTCGATGACAGCCGCTGATGAATAGGCTTATTTATAGAAGCAGCAGGGTCAGCGACAATTCCAATCTTTGACGATAGCAGTCATTGCAGAGATGGTGGCTATTGCGGCGGCGGCGGCGGCAGCGGCCACAAGAAGCGACACATAAAGGCTATGCAGAGTAGAATATAGTCTGTAGTCTCTGGCGGACTCAAGCGACGATTCGCGGGTTCTCTTCTCATCGTTCTATTTATCTCTCCCTGCTTTTCTGCCGTTCTCTCTGTTCATGGACATTTGGATGCATGGGTCATGCCAACGTGGCGCTTAGCAGTCCTGTTCATGATGAAATAAAATCCCTGCGTGCAAGCTCGCGGAACGGACGTGTTTATGTAGTTTAGTGGAATGAGTAGAGTCAGTTGGAGCAGCCCGATAGAGATACGGTGCCACGCGAACCACTGACGACATACGACTCTCCCCGTATTCCATCGCAGGTCCTAAGCCATTTGTATACGACGCAGGAGGCTTTCGCGCAATCATTGCTGGCCACCATTTGCCGCCGGGTTAAGGAATAGAGCGCATAAACATGGTCACCAAGATCATTCCGTCCTACCTCAGCACCTACATTGCTATAGCTAACAGGCTTGCCCCGTTTGCCGTTTTCGTGCTGTGCTCATCAGCTCAATACGTGGGCGGAGTCGAAACGGCTGTTATGGCCCTACCTGTTACGGTAGTAGGGGCATAGCCAGGTCTGCCACAGTCTAAAAGAGGCGGTGCGGGCATTCCGGTGAATGTCTACCGAATACGCTTTACCAGCGGGGGTAGACGAACTGGGGAGGGAAAACTCTTTAGAAATATGGTCTCGTTTGGCTTTATCTATGTAGCTAACAACACCGGCCGTGGCTTCATCATTCACGTATTGCAGTTATGTGTCCTGGTTACGTAAAGCAGGGAAATACCATCTCCCCATTACTGATTTTATTCGCTCTAAGAGAAATACAGGTACAGAAACGCGATTGCGGCCAGCCCAGGATGTGCTAATTGTAGATGTTATATGGAGAGCGTCTTCGTAGTAAATACATTATATACTAGAAAGACCATATAAAACCGGCGCTTCACTTTTATTCCAGCTAAGCGATCCCTTCTCCGATTAAACCTTTTTTTCTTTACCAGTGCAGGTTAAATGCGAGCGAAAACAATCAAGGGCATTTTTGACGTATAAAAAGTGAATACTGTCCTATGTAATGTGATGTTAAAAGCTGTGTAAAATCTATTATTGTTATCGCTTGTTTAGATAAAAAAAAATTTCCTTTCGATTCGTGTGCACAGAGGTAATTATCATATTTATATATTTTTTTAAAGCCGTTTTTTTCTAACCAATTTTACTTTTTTCTTCTGTTGCACAGGTGTAGCCTCGATACAGCGTTTAGCGTTCCTGTCGATGAGTTGCTATTGCAGAACCACAGTGTTGTCGCCTAGCGCTATCGATTAATTACTCTTGTAGATCGAGAATCAATTGAAGGTTGAAACACGCTACAATGAGCCGCTGCGATTATGGGCCCCTTCGTAGATGATGCGGCCGCAAGCGTGCTCGCCAGAGAGCCATTGCGAGACGACAGCTGAGGGCGTGCTGACGCCCTCCCCGAGCAGCGGGGCTTTGTCAGCGCGGGTCCCAGTCGGCTGCACCCCGTCATGGAGTACCACTGGGCCGACTGGAGCGACGCGGGGCTGTGGACCTGGGCACCGGATGATGAAGATGACGAGCTTGTGTATTTTCGCTGCAGCTCGTCGGGACGCTGCGCCGACCTGTTACCGGCGCCGCCGCACTTTGTGCCGCCTCCTCCAGCGCCGCCAGGAGTATGCGCCGCGGGCTTGGCTTCCGACGATCTACAGTTCTGTCCGGCTGGACAGCTTATGGGTGATCGAGCCCTAAGTTCCCTGTTAGGGCCGTCTGCTTTGCCCCTCATCACGGTGTTTTGTGCTATCCTTGTCACGGTAACGCTGGTTGCAGCTTTCCTCTTCTGCAAGTGAGTAGCAGTAGTTATAATCGTAGTAATTATGGTCTTGTATGTTTCATTAAATTAGTTTTTAACAAGCTGTACATACATGCACTGATTTTGGAAATAGGAAAAAAATTAATACGCTGTGAAGCGTGGCATAACAGAAAAACTACACGGCGGTAAAAGGGTTGGATAGCTTATTAGGCTATGAATGAAATGGTTTCGTAAACTTTGTTTATTTCATTACTTTGCTCCGTCATTATCTGTCTCTCTCGTGCGCGCGCACCTTTTCGATAGTCTGCAGTAATAGTTGTTGTAGCGGAGACAGGCACTGTTAGTATTGCGACTGTGGTTGTAATAAACAATGACATTATTATTCGGGAGGTCATCGCTCCCACCACACCGTCCACAGAGCCATAAAGAAGAGCGATGCTTTCTGAGTGGAGGACAAATTGTGATATAAAAAAAAAAAAAAAAAAAAAGTAGTAGTAAGACTAGTCAAAAAGAGAAGTAAAATTGTTCTTTCGGTATGTCGCCTCCCCGCTGATATTAGTGCCGGCCGCGGTGGTGGCCAGTCGTCGTCGTCGCCACTGGTCTGGTTCGTCGTGTCCTCCATTCTGTCGGTCGTTATTGCAAGAACTACGAATGGATTTTGAGTCCATACATGTATTTCTGTCTGTGTCTGTGTGTATGATGCAAGCGGCGTTCGAATGTATGGCAACTTGCCGCTACCGCTACAGAACGAACAGAAAATGTATTAGCGGTTTTGTACCCACCGTCAATTCCTACACTGCTAGACCTCTGCACTACCTTCGTTTCACCCGGCCATTCTCTGTATTTCTTCGAAAGAACGCCTCCGTCTTGCCGCGGCCGCTGCTATCGCTGCTTCTTCGTCTGTGCAGTTGTCGCATCGACGACGAACGACAGCCACCCCAACGAGAGAGTAGCTAAAGGAAAAACACGATTTCTCCTACGACATTCCTGCGACGTTCCCGGAGACTCCATCTCTTTCTTTCCTCCATGAACCCCTGTTTCCACCCTGTCCGCTTCATCCACAACCGATTCCATTCTTAGGCTCAAAGGAATTTCCTCTTCCTCTCTCGCTTATAGATCCGACCGCGGTCTGCGTCGGGTCCTGCGTAACAGCTAAAGCAGTAACCGCTTGCAGCGCAACAAACTCGGACGACTTCGTTCGTTTCTTTGGGTCCGTCGAACTACCAGACAAACCGACTCGTTGCCGCCTCCAGCAGTCGACTGGTTGTCGTTCATGCGTCCTTCCGAGCTATAATAAAACAACCGGACGAACAGGAAAGGTCTAGCGAGCAGCAGTCCCCAAGCTCGTAGCACAACAACTCCATTCAGAGTCGATCGGTGGGAGAGGCGGTGACTATATACCACCACCACCATCAGCAGTCTGCCTGCTTTGCCAGTTCGTGGGTTCCCCACAGCAGCAGCAGCAGCAGCAGCAACCCTTCGAATGGGGTTAGTGAACTAGCGGCGCTCTTATGGAAACGGGTGGGGGATTCGGCCTGCGCTTAGGATTGGATTGACGGGATGAAAGACTGCCAGCGCCCTCTATAGGTTACTAAGTGAATCTGGCTGGCTATTTGCTTGCTCTTGCCTTGTGCTCTTCTATTTTCAACGGTGCGCTGTGGTCTGTGAAAACGAAGCGCCTGCTAAATTGGTGTTATTTCTGTTATTACTTGACTATCGGGAAAAGCAACTACCTGGACCCTTTATTGTATCTAGAGCATTAGGCACCTACGTTGATAGTAGGTGCAAGCTTTGCTGGCCAAAGTTACTCTGCATTTTCATACTCGTAATACATATAGCACAACAGGCGAGCATCGGTTTCGAACCTCCAATGGCAACTGTTTTTCTTTAAGCCTTCGACATTTTTCGCTGGCTCGTTGGGCTTTCTCTTACAATATCACCGATATCAGCGAATGCGCAATGATTTTCAATGCTAAAGCCGTATTATTGTGGCGTGGTCGGTTTGGTCTGAGATGCCGCGAAAGGGTGCCGCTCTCCAGTGGATGGCCATCGCGCCTTTATAAGTGCATACGAGCGGGTCAGAGGGGATCACGGTAAGCATAGGCGAATACGTGTAGCCGTATAGTGCGCGAGAAGGCTCGTTGTACAACAATTGCCCTTATATTAGACGAAGGCCGGAACGACCGGCGGAACCAGTTCTGTTCCTTGCAGTATCTACAGGCTCAGTTCACATTCGCAATCGAAACAGTAGCCAGGCAACAAGGCCGAAAATAGTGATATCCGTAACCGTCTTTTACGTCGTATTTAGTCTATTGTCTCTCTTTTCCTTTTGCGCGGTTTTCTGGACGACCCTGGCCCGTGCATTGTTTAAACTCAACGAGCAGCAACGATGAATTTTGAGTGATGGCTCAAATGGAAGACAACACTTGCTCTTGGAAGTAGTAAAAGCATGGAAACAGACACGGTACTCCTGACCGGTGAAGAACCGAGTAACCTTTATCGTGCCGTCCCTACTAAACTATCGCTTCCTTCACCATCAGAATAGGTGCGATAGCTGATCGACATTTGGATATTATCTATTATGAGAGGTGACCTAACGGTAAAGTGGATCGCTACGGTGAGCGCTCTGTGAATCGAAACTAAGAAAGAGAATCGGGGACGCGTCGACGACGACGACAACAACAGCAGCATCGGCTTGAGTTTGCAGTTGACTAACTTGTTAGTTAAACAGGTAGAACTTGTCGTTTAGCGTGCTTGGCCGGATACAGCCACCTCTCGAGTTCCCTGTTTGTGGATCGTGCGCAGCGGCTGTAGTGGGCCAGTTTCAAAAGCAGTAGCAGCTTGAACAAAAAGGTGTACACATCATCGTTGTTGTCGAACAGGCCATCCTCCCGTAAGTCCGTACTGTCAGCGCAGATCGTCACCCAGTCGGATGCTAAGCCGATGCTACGATGCTATGACGATGCTTTAAGTGGGATCTCGCGCTTGCTCGAAACCTAAAAGCCCCCTTCAGCCCTTAGATGTCGTCTGCTCGGGCAACGAAGTCCGAATCGATCAATCAATTCATATAGCCGTTGATCCGACTGCGCCTTATTAGCCAACAACGTCAGCACATCTAGCAGGCTCACGTTGAATGTTTGTCTAACCAAAATCGCCTGCAGTTCGTTGAATAGACCCCTGCTTACAGGATCTATAATATATATATATAAATATATATATTTGCACGCTTCAACACTCACATTGCGTCTCTGTGGCTTCGATGATGGCTAGGACAGCCAGTCCAATCAGCCACTCGGTAAGCTATTCCAGCAATAGCCATACTATGGCTACGATTGCCTACACAGTAGTCAGCAGCATTAGTATACACAGTTAGCTCGCTCCCGCCACCTCTAGCACAGAGCTGGAGGTGTGTGTGTGAAAGCCCTGTGGAGCTCAGCAACGGCCGTTACCTCGTACATATCGGAACGACGGTGTAGTACTTGGCCAAAGCAACGCCTCGGGCGGGAAGACACTCTTTTGTTGCACTCTCTGGATGCACGCCTGTTAGAGGAGGATTCTGCCACTGCGCCTGCGAGGGAACTAAACGCCTGAACGTTTCTGCTGCTAAACGCTTCAATGCACAGTAGGCAGATAGACAGAAGCAGACACCCACAAACCTAAACAGTGTACGAGCGAAGGTTGGGGCGACCCCTTACAGGAAAGCTCATACAGGACAACGCTATTAGCGATAATGAAGCGACTGGACCGGACCGCACAGAGGAACAGGGAGCGGCAGACGAAACGGTACTGAGGTAGAGGAAAGAGTGACTGTTGGGACTGCCGCTTCCTCAAGCATAGGTGGCTTTAGGTTAGTCTGTGGATGTTGTCGATGTGCGTCTATAGGGCTGTGCTTGTGCGTGTGCACGCTTCGGTGGCTTTTAGCCATCGTCTTGTATCCCCTGGCAAAAGCCACAGACAGCAAAGGCTGTCAAATAAGCCCAATTTTTCTTTCTCTATAGCTTATAGTAGGTGATTACGAGTTAATGGATCCATGCGTAACAATGGAGTATACTTCATATACAGATACTTACAGCCAAAGTGTCGAAGAGCTCAACTATTATTGGCTTTTTTTAAATACCAGTGTAAAAGGTGTGCATTTTGTGCCTTCCGAGTTTCGATATCGTGCGGGCGAACCGTTTGTCGTCAGCGTCGGACCCAACCTAATCCAGAAAGCAGAAGGAAAAACAATTTGATACAATTCTAGTGTACAAGCAAAACACGATCAATTTTCGATCACTTGCAAGGTACCGTGGTTTTTAGCTCGAACGGGTCCGGTAGTTGCAAGCAGGGGGCCGTTATTGACACGGTACTACCGCTGAGCTGCAAAATAGGGCGTACAAAGGGTCATATTTTGAAGTTTCCGCAGGGGCGGAGATTCAGTTAGAAAGCAAGGGTAGGCGCAAGAATTTCGTGTTCTCTCCTTCGAAAAGCTATTACTGTTGTCGCGTTAAAGCTTCATCTGCTTTACACACAATAACCGAAGACTTACTATCATACACGAACGACGGCTACTCGTTGTCAATAGAATCCTAGCAGAGGTAAAATGCTGGCTAAGTTTACGAAGTGGCCTAATATCAGTTAACCCAAAATGAATCTAGTTAAGTTCTGCTAGTGCTCACTAATCGATAACAAAAGACTTTTGCTATGCCGTTATTCCATAGAGCACACACTCCACAACTGGGGTGTACGAAAATAGGTTAAATATTTGTCCAGCGTAAAACTATTAGATAAGGCGGACGTAAAGGGATTTTGTGTGCGGTCAGTTTTAACCGTATCGTGGGATTTCCTAGCCAAAAGACACTGCTGTATATGACATTTGCATTTGTCGTGTAACGACAAGAGCACAAATTTGCCTTAAATAGCCATTCGATTCACTGCCGTTTGACCTAAAAGTAAAAAATCACACTCAGAATCAACAGAGAAAGGCATAGCTCAGTTGTCCTGCTTGGCAGGTTTTTAAGGATCGAACGCAAGTGAATCCTGTTCATCTCGCTTTTTTCCCCCCTTTTAACGCCTCGCCCCTCGTAAATTTCGCTCCCTTCGAATGCCTCGAGAACAGCGGCTACAGTGAGGGGTACGAGCCAGTTTTTGCGTTTTGGCAAATATGCGACTGGAGTGAGAGATTTGGCTGGTATTCTGGCGATGACAATTAGTCAGTCCGTTCGTTCCACGCCGTGCGTGATACAATAGCATTGTCATACCTGCTAAACCTACCGGCGGTCATCGACAGAGCGTCATTGCAGACAGCAAACGCACTTTGATGCGCACACAGAAGACGGCTTTTCTTTCGATTTGAGATCATTTTTCGAGATTTCCGCAGTGACATCGATAGTGGCGCATGATTGCCCCCTTCATCTCTCGATTTTCTATGATATTCCCCTGTTTGTCGTTGGTAGCGAGCGGCTAGCATTTCTGCCTGCCAAATGTGATGCAGCAGAAGCCATAAGCCACAACAGTTTCATTGTCTCCCCTCCACCAAACCGTATAGCCCGTGACAATAGTGTGGCTTGTTCGACATTGCAAACCTCGCGTCCGCAAAACCTTCGTTTTCTTCAATCGATTGTTTGTTCTAGGGGTCGCCTGCACTGTTGCCGCATTTCCGACGCGGCTCCCTATAGCGTTGCAATACGCTGTGCTCGGCTCCCCCAGAAAGGACACCGCCCAGCATATATTTGTTTGTTGATATTCGATGGAGTTCGCCTCGATGGCATTAACCTGAACCCGTGTGGCGCCGCTTTACGGCTCATTTTGCATATGGCCGGTACTACATAGTAGCTCCGGTACTGTTGCTCGATTCATTCGATCTCTTCTGTCCAAGCATGACAGGGTCGAGAAGGCTGCGGTATCAACGGCAGACGCCAGTCCCGCACCACTATCAATAGGCATTTGAATATAAAGTGGCCAGGGCGGAAGGACAGAAAGGGAATCGGAGACAGCGATGTTAGCGACGTCGCGATTGGTGATGGCCATAGTGGCGCTGGTTTCGGCTACTGTAGCAGGGGCTTTGACAGCAGAGGCAACAGCTACTTAGGTACTAACAAAGCCGGTCGAGCTAACGGCTGACGGGATGCTGCTGTTCGCTGATTTTGGTAGTTTCGGCTGGATATTCATTTTTGTCAATGCTTTTCGTTACATTCTCCCACACCTACTTCGAGTTTTACGTCTGGGACCGCTATCAAGTATCGATTTAGATTGAGCTGGACACCGCCGGAACTGGCGCAGGTATTGATGAATGAGTAATCATCGCTTGCAATTAAAATTGTTTTCATTGTCAACACAGTTATAGCCGCCATTGTTGGTCTTGCTAGCAGTAAATCGAATACTGCGACTAATAATTGCATTTAGCAGAACGATTTTTCAATCAATTAGTAACATTTTCATGATATTCGACGTATCTGACCTTCGTCACCCGTCAGTGTGATTCCGCAATAGCGTGCTCCCCTTCTCGAAGTATCATAACAGTAACGACATGCAGTCTTCTCCTGGCAGACAGCAGCAGGGAACGAGGCTTTCTACGGAACACTCCGATTGCTGCTGCCGCTACTTCTCTCGTTGCGATTACGATGACTGTGAAGCAGCCTACGATTTCATGCGATGAGATGACCCGCTGGCTGGTCATCCTTAATGGTTACAGATAGGCCCAAGGGAAGGAAAGCAGCGACTGGGAGAGAAACGCGGCTACCGGAGGGCCTATGGGATAGGACGGGTCCAGCGCTAGCCCTCAGCGAGACATTCGAGTCCTGTTGCCGAGTTGCGCCACCCCTAGGGCATCGCTTGTTATTGTTGCGGCAGCACTACCAGGTCGCTGGTGCCTCCGTTGTTGTTATTTGGCTTCGCTGTTGTGTTGACGTTGCCTACCGTCCGTTGGCCGGCTTCCATTCACTATTTTCGCTGCTGTTATTGGTTGCTGGTTGGCTTGGTGTCGCCATCTTTGAGGAATTGGTAACGGCGACACTTACACAAGCCATCACTGGGCCGCTAAGACGATTACGGCGACAGGAAAAAGAAGCGCAAGTTGGCAAGTCTAACGCGTTGAAGACAATAATTTTTTCTTTTTCGCTTATACTGTCCCTATGTGATTCATAGTTGTCTTCTCGGCGTCGGAGCAGCCGCCAAGTCGGCCGCAATGGAACAACCACAACCGTTGTCGTCGTCGTCGTAGTGATCATTCGTCGGTAGACCGAAGGGTTCGTTGTCATTTTTCATACAAGCGGACATTATTTGCGCAGAAGACTAATAACAACATGAATGATCAACAACGCGAGGGAGAGGTGGGTGCGAAGAGGAAAGCTGGAAAAAAGGAAGTTGTGATCGTTCCAGGGATAACCTAGCTGCCCGCTGTGTGTATGTCTGCAGTATATAAATAATTGTCTCGCTCTGGCGCCGCTGGCGTTGTCCATGCGACTGCGGTGCGTTAAGCGTATTCCGACGTATTCGACGCTAGCTGTTTCGCTGGTAGCAGCATTGGCTAATTGTTGTGCTTGACGTTTCTGCTGTAAGTTTATATGTAGTAGTTTGTTATTGGTTTTGTTCCGTGCTAGGATTGCTGCGGCTGTAACGCTGGTTGGTCGAGGATACGTTCATATCAGAAAGGACTGTGGCTATGGAATGGTTGTCCGATTTGTTCCATGTCGTTTGCCTGAGAGCCTTACATGCTACTCGTTTTAATGGCCGATTAGCCAACAGGTCGCAAGTAGCTAGCTACCGGACGCCACTGTCAGACAGATGATGCCTTATCAGGTCAGCCAAAGGCTTATTTGGTTGGGTTGTAACATAGTTTACGTTTCGACGCCATTGAGCTAGACAGAGTTTCATACTATAATATAAATCTACTATAGGCAATCCATTCTATTTCTATCAACTCGTACAATTCGCGTGCTTCTCGATAAGCTAAGAACAGATTGGTCTTTTCAACAAACTTCGAACCGGTCTTTCGTCAGGGTCTCGGCTACGCTTGAGAATCAAGATGGCTGTGACATTTGATCGATAGACCTTCCGTGGATCAAAAACGGATTTTATTATCAAGTAGATGGACAGACAGACAGACATACAGGCAAACAAACAGACAGACACCGTCGGCGGTAATGCGGACATTAGAATAGAATGGCGCGTGTCTGCTGACTTGTTTAGGCCACCCATGCGATGGTGTCTACCATGTTTTCACCGCCGTTGGCCTGGTTGACGTGAACACACACACTTATGTTATACACCTTTGTTATAATCAAGAGCACTATCATTAATGGTACACTATAGATAGAAATCATTATGTTTCGTATCGCCACATATTCGATCAGACTCAGATAGTTCCTTGTACTCTATTTTTATAAACCGAACGAAATCTGATTTCGATCAACTTCGTAAACAGTTGAGCCTGGACAGACACTTGTGCGTATACGGTTGAAGTCGACCTATCTTTTGGTACGTCGTCTAAGTAGGCACATACGAAGTGACTAATTTAGACGGAAACGCGTTACAGTTTAGCGTCCACCTGAAGATTGTCATCAGTTAGGTTGACACGAGCCTGTAGAAGTAATTTCCACTCACGAACTCTTGTGGGTCGGCGGACAATGCTACAGTGAGCCACTGATGCTTCTACTCGTTTACTCTGACGGTCGAAACACCAGAAACTATAGCCTCTGAGCCGTACCTATCGTAGTCTTGATACTACTATTGGTATTATTGTAGGTACCAGTACAACTATTACTGTAATCCCAGCCAAAAAGCTGCTAGAACGTGAATTTTGTTGGCAGAATAGCTAGCGAATTGGTCGGCAGCGGATAGAGTTAACCTCCAGTTTACACTGACAATATCATAAAAACCGGCCGTAATTAGCCCCTGTTCGGCAAAAAGAGTAGCCCGTAACACGAGCTGTTGCCGCTATCGCTACCGTGATCGGGAACGATAGCTGACCTTCAAAAAAGGTATCGGCGGCCAACACGATTCCAATGATTAAAGAGTATCAACCACGAAGCGACTGGTAATGATGCTACGCAGTTTCGAATCTTGACATACAATCAACTAGACGAAACTTGTGAAAATAATTCTCTTAAACTGGTTCGTACACAAAGTCAGCAGCTGTTCGTACTGGAAAAATTAAATATGTATTTATATAGAGATAAATCAATACGGGCATTTATTTATATCTACTTATGCGAGCAGCATTGTATTTCTATTTGCTAACACTCCTTCTCGCGTCGCTGTCTTTTCCAGGCATAAAAAGAAGGTGGAACACTTTTTGCCGTGCAAGACGAATCAGGTGCCTGGAGCACCGGGCCAGTCCCAGGTTCCGGGCGCTCCTGGAATCAATCCGCTCTTGTTAAATTCGAATCACACGGCAACGCTACATCCGTTCCTGCAGGCAGACGGTCTTAATCCGATTGAGGTACAATACATCTCGCATCCGCCTTTAGTTAAGAAACACCAATCTTATCACTAACATACAATGTTCCCATACGCCACCACCATCAGTCTGTCTTGTTGCTAACAGATTTAAAATCAGCTTCAACAGTCTACATCGTCTTACTCATGCGCGTCATAGAAATAGTTCGATAACTTTCCATAGGCCGATACTAACCGTTTGATGTATATGTATATGTAGACTATATAAGAATACCTGTTTCCCTTAGACATGTTTTAATGGCAGTATAATCAATGACGACTATCACTAACGGGTCCGGGTAATAGCTTGCGTGTATTGTTGATTCCTACAAGTAAACGCTGAATCTCGAAGGTTTCCGCCACTCCGGCATGATCTTCGTAAGCGCCTTGCCAGTACCATTGGGCTACGACTAACTAGCATACGAACTTACAATCACGTAATCAACTTCGTTTTCAGTTCCTTTAACACATTATTCATTTAGCATTGCGCATCGTTCCTAACAATCGGGACCTTCTTTTTTTTCTAGCTTCTATAACCAATTGGATCTTGCCTGTTTCAAATGCACGAGATGAAGTAGACTGAATATGACATTTAACATTCAATTTTGCGATCGGATTGCTGACACCGTTTGGCATGATTGCAGTTGTCCGATGTCAAATGTGGGGCATACGGCGGTCAGGGCCAAGGTCAGGGATTCACGACGCTCCCATCAGCATTCCGAGGTATCGTCACACCCTCGGTGATCTCACTGAATGATCCGCAACGTTCACAGCGACGGAAACAGCTGGGCGCAGGTGGTGGACCCGGGTCCAACAAAGAGCAGTACAACCCCATCTACGAACAGGTCCTTGATCAGGACCGACAAGAAGATGAACACAGTAAGTATACGATATTAAGCGGTAGTGGTTTCTGCTGTGGCTGTCATTCTCGTGTGTGTTGTTACGGCTGTCGTTGTTATTATTATTATTATCCTCGATTATTCATTATATTTCTGTTTCGTCTGTTCAGCTCTTCTTCAAAGGCTGTCATTGTCGATTCCAGTTACGTGCTTTTTCTCTGCACACTCCCGCTATTTCCCTTTACTCGCTGCTTACCTGCTTCTTCTTATTAATATTTATGGTTTCCTTTTGGTCATCTTTACGGCAGACGACAAGCCCAAACATCATATCGCCACCCGTTTATATAATGAGTCCCTCCGTTATCTCGCTTGTTGCCGTCGCTGCTGCCGCCGCTGTTGTTATTATTATTGTGACTTTTGCTGCTAGTTGATAACCAGACATCATCGCTTTGCGGATCGACGACAATTGTTCGATAACGTCGGCTGTCAAAAAGAGTAGCGTTTTTCTTGGTGTATCGCGTGTCTGTAGTCGCCAGCTGTCGAGTAGTAGTGAACCCTTGGATATTTTTATATTCGGCTTTATTCCCGTTATCGATACATGATGTACTCTTTGTTATGTAGAAAAAATAATCTCTCTGGTGGGGTGAATAGTCGCCATCATTCGGCCGATGACGACTCGTCGGACGGAATGTTGTCATCAGTGCTGGAGACTACGACAACGTCGGCGGCGAAGGGAAACGTGGTTTTTGAGCGCGCGATTTTCATATTCTACCTTCATATCTTGATAGCAAAGGCACTTAGTACGCTCTGTTGATGTCTCACAGGCTATAGATTGGCTAGAGCAATAGGTCTTCCAAATCCGTTAAACTTATCGAAATTAGAGATATGGAAATGAAAAGAGGTTGAAGTTGTGGTTGTTCAATAGATTTACCTCACTGAATCGAGAAAAAGCATGAAGACGTCACTTTATCCGCGCTTTTCGCGTGTTCTAGGTATTACATTGTTGTGGTAAAACAAGCCCTGATAAATACGTTCGTACAGAACAATACATATAGTGTGTAGGAGTAATGGCCCCGTTATATTATCCTGCCATTAACTCAGTTATACAGCTAGCTTTAAAGCTCGATCAAATAAGCTTTTATGTCAGCGGTTAAAGTACCCTGTCAGAACTTTGCGGTGAAGTAGTCGAACTTACCTCGTCCAGAATTTCATTTATTAGCAGTCGTTGTTCAAGTTTCTGTTTATTGCTGTCCAGGTCGTCTCCCTTTGACTCGTCCTTTTCGTTGGCGAGGCGATGGACACTCAAACTGGTTTTAGTTTATACGAGTGACCCATGGTTTCCGAACATTATAATTGCATCCTATTATTTTGCCAAATAGTGTGCATACGCGCACACATAAGGACGCGTCGCGGTCGTCATATAACGTGTGTTATCGTGAGCAGGCAATGCTTCACCTCGATCTGGTCCTCCGCTAGCCATTAACGGCGTCTGTGAGAGATTGGCCACCGTATGTGAATACGGAGAATCGCTACTATTTACACCGGTTACCTGACGTACCCTGGCGCCACAGACAACTACTATAATCACGATGAAAGCAAGGAGAGTGTTGCGGTTTTTTTTTTTTTATAATATTACTATCATTTTTTCAACACGATTAAGTTAAGACGGTGCGAGGTTTTCGTTGCATTCAACTACGCTTCGCGCACTGCCGTACTATACTAGCTGTTCTGTCTTTCATGATGGTTCTCTTTCTCAACGGATGCTGCGGACATCATATATGAAGTGATTAACGCTTATCGCTGCTGGAACTGCTGATGCTCCGGCTTACGACACATAGCGGTGCCCTACCTGTTGGTACTTGTTGTATTGGCTTCACGCAGGAGTAGTGGCATTTCTTTTTGAGAGACTTTTGTCAGGCAACCGGTTAACAGGACAATCAAAACGAGTCAACTCGTCGACGGCGTTAATGATGATGCTGTTACTAATGTTGTTGATGAGGCTGACTGCGAACAAGGGCGAGAACAACCGGCGACCTCTACTTTATGAGCATCTCTTCATTTTGTTGTTGTTGTTGTTAGTACGACAACAGCGTGGTGTCCTTTGACACGGCTTTATGGCGGTGTTGTTGTTGTTGATGCTGGTGGTGTCTTCGCTTGTGCTGCCCCTTCCGCTGATTTCTCTGGTCATCATGCTGTTCGGCGACCGGTGGCCTGTCGGTGATAGCTTTTTTTCTCATTACCTTCGTTTTTTTCATATGTCCGCCCTGTTCGTTTTCTCGTTTACCCATGTTGTCGCTGTTGTTGGTTTTCTTTTAATTAATCGCTATCACGAATTGGGCGATGACCCGATTCGTGTAGATCTAAGTAATTCATTATTTTTATTACGAGCGCGTGGCGGCGGCTGTATTATCCAGAAGAAGCAACGGCAACAGCCATTAGCAATGCTACGATGAGTATCAGCATGCAAGAGCAAAGAGCGTCATGACGCACGAAGCATTCCCATAGTCGCACGCGGCGACCATATTATGGCCGGTTGTGACCGAAACCGTCACGTCCGATTGCATCGACCCAAACACTGTACAAAGAGACTGTGGCCACTGTGCAAAGTCTAAACAGTTTCAGCGTACTTTCTGCTGTTGCCTTGCGGTTTGTTGTGACGCTGGGGACGCCTCTTCGCATCAGCAAGGTTACCGCAGTTGTTGCCGAAAAAGAATCGCCAGGCTAACCCGACTCGTGCTTCGAACTGCTCGAACCGCAAAGTGAACATGATGATACGTGCCCAAAAACGGCAAAGCGTCGTGCAATGCTACGCTGAACCAACTAGATACGTATATATATGCAGCTAGCAATGGCGTTCTATGTACGTACGTACGTACGTACGTATGTTGACGCAGACGTTTCTTTTTGACTGATGAATTTCACCGACGATATAAGTCGGATGCACCGGTAAGGTACAAGTTGCGTCCAAATATGTCTGTAAAGCAGTTTAATAATACCAGGGCCATTCTTTTTTCGAAGAAAAGAAACTCCTGTGCACTTTCTGGACATTACGAGGGTCAAAAGGGTGAAAAGAACCTTTGAAGCACACATATTTATCAGGTACCAGAGGCAGCTTTGGTAGTACGGACAAGAGAAAGCAATGCCGTGAACTCCCGCGAAGCTCTGCGGCAGCGAGAGTTCGCAAAATAGGAATCATTCAGCGATTAATCGATCGTTTATAAAATGCTGAATACAAAGAAAGAGAGTCAAAGTGCAAAAAGACCGACAGAGAGAAAGATGCACGCACACGCACATAGCGCGAGAGACATAGCAAAAGCTTTCGAGGCGGGTACATTGTCTAGTTATAGAATGACTGTATTGTTTATTGTGCGTTTGTGCACCTTTCATGCAATTAGTCTAATTGTGGTTTATTTTTCCACTATTGTTATTGTTTGCAGGCGAACTGGAGTCTGGCCGGAAGCAGAGCTGTTCATCGGACTCGATCGAGCTCAATAGCAACCTGCAGTACGGGCAGGCGCTCGAGCCAAAACAGAGCTACTACCAGTCGAAGACGCCTCTCGCATTTCCTAACGGCCAGCACAATACGAACACAAACACACGGCCAGTGATTGGAAGTGCACAACCGAGTATCCAAGCAAATACGCTTACGCGACGGACCTTATTGCATCCGTACCAGTCTGGCGCACCCGGAGTGACGGAGAATATCTACGCAGTGATCGATGACGAAGTTCATCAACAACAACAACAACAGCAGCAGCAGCAGCAGCAGCAGCAACAGCAGCAGCAGCAGTCTCCAGCCCTACAACACCATCAGCAACAGCAGCAGCGGTTACCCTATACGATGGATCGGATGAACGGGGTGCACGGCGTTCGTCGAATGCCAATAGTCAGCGTGCAACAGCCTCAGAGGCAGTACGCCACCGGAGGCCGGTTACCCATCGGAGTGAACGGAAATCCTCGCCAGATGTTGCCGTCTCAGCGGCACCATGCCATGCAAGGCCAATATCCCTCAGTATATAGTGATCCACAGGATATGTCGCCATATTCAAATACGTGATGATACAATAGCAAAACAACAGCAACAGTAACATCCCGTTGCCTCTTACACTCTATGTGTCGGATGCTTTCTGATAAAGGGGGGGAGAAAGATTCAATTAAGAACCTGAACTCCTGAAAAATATACAAAAATAAATTGATAAGAGTGAAGGTGATTTCGAGAAGATGTTAGATTCGATGACAGCAATTATATAAGAAAAAAATATTGACAAATAATTTATAATATACGTGTGTGCATTCGGATACATTAGATAGGAGAGACGGCCATAACTACTGTCAACACCAATACCCAACCCCTTACCCATAACACCTTTCCCCATTGAAGACCCAGCGAAAAAGTCCTGACAAGAACACTATAAATAAACAAAAAGAGGAAGTACAATTTAGGGAGAGGGGTAGATGTGGCGTTGGCAGGAAAGGTCTACAACGGATAGCCTGAACAACGACGGTACTACACGGCCGTGGACAACAATTTCCTTTTGTCCAAAACTGACTCGATGGCAGCCAAGCCCATTCGACAACAATGTACAAGATCCATTGCTAACGGTTTTGTTGCCATGGGCAGTCCGTCTCGGAAAGCCGTCGCTTTTCGTCAGGCGCAGCAACAACAACAACAACAACAAGCCAACGCTCTGCATGAAACAATTGAACGACGACGACGACGACGATGACGACGAACAAAAAAATCAAATGTTTATGGTCGTGGTCATCGTCACAAACGCTGTAGGCAAATGGCAAACCCGGAACGCGCCCTAGCCCGGACGCTGCTGACTGTGATCTCTGAGTGTTTGTATCGATGATTATCTTAAAAAAATGGCGGACGAAACAGAAACTATGATTATGACGACATAGGACATTTGGAAGACTTTCCGATTTCGTGCTGTCCAATGGGATGACGGCTCCAGGGCAAGAATGCGCTAAACGTCGTCAATAAGCGTCGCTGTAAACCTACAATCTGGAATACTGAATGAGAAAAAACAAGGGTTAAGTATAGAAGATGCCGAGTTGGGGACCTTGTAGGAGAACAAAAGGCCGCCATTTAGATGGTGGCGGCGAACCCGACGATTCCAAGCAATAAGTGATGTACATAGAAATAAGCAAAGTAGAGTACCCCTTCCTTGAAAGGGAACACGCCATTTCTGGCCGCACATACAGTTCTAGCGGCTTTACAATAATTTGTCGAGTTTCCGAAATCTCTGATAGCGAAAATGAAACAAAAAACTATCCTAACACTCACAGGTCCCTAAGAAAAAAGGGGACTTGCCGCCTACTTGGAACTGTAAGTGCAGTCGGAGTGGCTTTTGTTTGGCCGACAGAATAGGCCGCCAACTTCTAAGTCAAGTGCCTCGGTGGCGGTGCACGCACATACAGTTACTACGTACATGACAGGACAGAGACACATTGGCAGACAGCTAAGCAGGTGAGTCAACACGAGAATGAAGGTAAACGAACAGAGACAAACATCAGGCCAAAATTAAATGGACTCTGTCAAGACAAAGAAAGTGGTACAAGAGGAAAGACGGTAGATAACATCTAGGAATGGAAGGTCGACAGCCAGACACAAGCAAAATCTAGAGAAAAAAAGACGAAAATGAAAGACCTTGCATCCGTATCAATAATCATCTGATGCAATAAGCTACGTAATAACCACAACCACATATCGATATACTACAACAACAACAACATTATAATAGTGATGATAATTAAAATGAAATAATATGATCGATAATAGTAAGTAACTGATAATGAAGAGATTCAATCTGTGAATGCTTAGATGATGAGTAGGTCTGTTTATAAAATCGAGAAAAATTGGAAGGGATACGACACATACGCTGGAAAAATAGGCTGATGTGACCTGGTGTCATGTGAAAATTTGATGCAGGTGCGGAAGGCTGATATCCACAGAATTAAATCGGATAGAAAAGTAAGTGAACAGCTATGCTGCTGCACGTAGAAGGAATACAGAAAATATTGAACAAAATCACGTGTTAGACCTTTTTCAATTAAATTAAATGAATTCTATAATATTTCGAGCTATTTCGGTCGAGGGGGGCACAGCTGGGAAAACTTGTCGCGTGCCGGCCTGCCGAGGTCGCCGTTGTAACCAAATGTATAAATTGTATATATATATAATAAAAACGAACGAAAATTCGAGAGATGAACGATGTCATAGCGACGAAAAGACAAGATGGGCCGTAGACGCGCTGCAGGGATATGCACTCGAGCTAGCCGGGAAAAGATCGAAGACAAAAGCGTTATATATTGGTGATGACGACGACACACAGAGTACCCAACAGTAGAAAGGAGTATATAT
>NW_019211458.1:19805518-19885385 GCF_002443255.2 Varroa destructor
ATATATATAGCAACACTTAGAACGACCGCATAAATGTTGTTAGATATATTAAATTTTCACGTGATTATGTTGCTGTTTTTTAATTTTTGCTGGTTCTCTTTGAATTTGCTACCGTGTGTAACTGAAGTTCACTCGTCTCGTGATTTAGTAGTATACTGAAAACCGTTAAAAAATTTTGATTGATTTTTGCCCCAATTCTCTTTCTGTCGTTATGTCTTTCGGTTTTCTATATATATATATATATATATATCTATATATACTCTGTATGAGCTGAATCACTTGATTTTTCAATTCTTCGCTGGTTTGAATACCTCTCCCTTGAACTTGTAACGTAGTACATCAACGTATGTTCCCGGTGGGCTTATTGAGGACACGTGAACGCGTACGGATGTACGGAAATGGAATGACAGATTTTCTCGACAACAGAGTAAAAATACACTTCGTCGTAGAGGATAGAATGTATTATGGCATAGTAAGACGATAAAATTAATGAAAGGATCTCGGCCGTGCAACGATGTTCAAGCCTGCGGCACGTCATAGTTTATCTTGATAAGTTATTATTAAAGAGAATATAAAGAAATAGATGCTGGAAAAAGAAATCACGTGTAGAAAGATAAAAAGAAATGGCCCAATATTTAAGTGGAGATGATGAAATAACGGTAAAGCGAAATGAACGCCGATTAGAAACGGTCGAAGGCTCTTTTTGGAAGATGTAAAAGGAGCGCACATTTTGGAACTGTGCAAATAAAAGACAAGCAATTGTTTGCAAGACTCGAAAAACCTGCTGCTTTTTAAATAGTCCAATAAGACTAGCTTAGACAATGTTATGTATTTTTTCCGACATTTTTAACATAGCTCGTTAATATATCAGATGGCCAATGTTGTCTTTATTGAAGTAATGTATGTGGTCTTTGCACCAAATGGGAATTCAACGAATTGCACGAAGTGGACACGCCCGATTTACTGCGGAAATTTTTCCGCTGTAATTTTTTCTAACCCTAAAAGATCAAAGGTCGTTTTTCGCTAGTAAATTATAAAAATTTCAGATGCTTGGCTCGTACAAACATTATTTGTGTAGAAAGCTTAATACAACACTTTCCCTCAACGCGATTTTTTGCTACTCGGTCAAGTATCGATCGAACATGAAGGACTAACGACTGCCCAGTTTCCATTAGACATTTTAGAGCATTCGTAAAGATGCGTTGTATTTTATTCGTGCTATAAGGTATGTACGTAACTTTTGGATTTTTGAAAAATCGAAAAGGGAACCTGCAGCGTGTTCTAAGCTTAAAATTTTCGCTCTGACGCGCCCGAGCGCCACGGAAGGGTTTTAAGAACCCGACTACAAGTCCATGCATGAATCAATATAAATGCTATTTATTATGTATATAAAAAATAAAGAGGAAGAAAATCGATTATGAATTAATTATCATCCTAATCACGTCAAGCTTTTCACGTCAATTGGCTTTTTAATCTATTAGTATATATATATATATATAACTGTTTTCTTGAACTGGTGATGTACGCAATCTATAATGTAAAAATAGCTGTAACCAATGAAAATACCAGATACATACGTTTGGATACATAGTGCTCGATTTCAGCTAACTTTGTTCTGTATGAAGCCGTACTACATATAGAGGGCCTCGTGCTTGACCGGCTGTATGGCCTAAAGGCAGTATGCGAAATCTAAAGAGTATACTTACTTAACTTCACTTTCTTTTTCCGCTTTTTTATAAATTATTTTTTATGAATCGAGAATCGACTCAAACAATCAGTTGGATTCTTCCAGCCAGTTATTCAAAAGCTTGCTTAATATCATAGTTCGTACAAATTGGCAACAACATCATTACCCTCAAACTATGTTTTACTTTCATACGCATTCGGAAAACATATACCATTGCTAAAACGTGCTTTTTAAAAGGAGCAGTTCTTGCGGCGCGAAAGCAAGCTTCTGAAAGGAAGGAGGCGTTTCTACGTCAAACTGAGTTGATCTAGAGTGGCTCTGATTCGTGCATGTGTACACACCCCTAGATAGGTGACCAGGTCGAAAGCCAGATCAAAATAGATAGCGGTAGTAGAATTTTAGACCTTCTTTGTGGAAAATATACGTTTTTTTATCTATGCACAAACGGAAGGAGGATATATGAATGTACCCGTGGATGAAGCTACAGCACCATCGCATAATATTCATGACGACAGTATGTCGGTATGTATATTTAAATTATCATCTATATTAGTGCATTTCCATTTGACGGAAAAACAGTGGGTCACTTTACCGCAAATTGGCTCAGCGACACAATGATGTGATATGCTAATCAGCGATATTGACTTTAAGATGGCAAAGACCGACCTTAAAATGCGCCCGGACACGTCCGAACATGTACGGGCACAAAATGAAATATGGGTAGGGCAGTTGATTAAATTTTTTCGAGTAGTTCTTCCTGCGTTCCTGTTTCTAGGAATCAGCTCTTTTGCTCTGGAATAGCAAAGCCAGTAACACGACCTTACAGATAAAATAACAAGGAGAGAGAGAGACAGTGAAAGAAAGACAGATCTAAGCTGACGGACAGTAGACGGTCGGTCGCGGCATCGGCGTCGACAAGAAATTTTTCTCGAGTATCTCGATCATCGTACAGTGAGGTTTTAATCCGAAAATCACACGAAGACATGCTTCGGGTCACGCTGCTAGAGAAATCTGACTGGCGAAAATAATTTTGGGCAACCCTCGCTAGCGTCGTCGTCTCCGCCACCCCTGCCATCGCGTTCCACTTTGTCCACTTACATGCACATACACGTACAATATTTACTAGCTCGCCATACAGCTGCAGTTGTTATCTGTTTTGCAAAAGAGAGTGATGCCGTTTCTATTCTCAATTGTCAGATCTAGCCGCGTAACGATGCCATTGGCGGCGGGGCGCCGATATTGGCCATGTAGATTCTATTTGCAATACTGCTCACGTATACACAAGTACATGGCAGGCCACACCGAATGTTATCGTAGGCCTATGAACAGCAGCGTATAATCGGAGCCATATTTAGAACCGATCTGATTAGTCATATTCTTTAGACGCTGCACACGTGCAAATGTACCTACATATGAGAGCACGCGTGACCAAGGCGTAATGTATTACATGTGCCCCTTAAAGCACGAATCACGCGGGCAGACGTCTTTTTCCCAGCGAAATTTTGCGAAGAACACGCTTCAGGGTTAAAGGACAATTCAAGTGAATGCTTTCAAACATTTATCTTAATATCGATTACTTTAATGAGAAATGGCCGTCGGAACGCAAATACCAATCTACACCGCACTAATAATATGTTCACGTAGCCATTATATATTTTCCATAGATATTGGTACAATTTACCGAACTTAGATCTCTCGTTAGTGTTCTATAGAAGAATGGAAGTACCATACTGGTCCGCATTAGCCTGTCTAGGGCTATTCAAATGTCACACTTTATTAGCCTTAGTAGATAAAGTTAGGCGGATATTTGTATTAAGTTTTCTGCTATCTAAGATTATAAACTGAGCGAATGTTTCTAGGTAGAAGGTAAGGGTATCGTCTAGTGGCTCGGTGAGATTGTCCGTTTCCGGGGTGATAGCGCTGCTTTAAGACAAGTAACAATTAAGCAAAAGGCGCAAAACAGGAGTCGTTAGCGATGATAAGGACGAAAATCAAAAAGTTGAAAACCACAAAGGACCTTTGAATCAAGTGCTACATTAATATGTATAAAATTTTAATAACCTTTTAATAAAGGTTACGACAAGATTAGATGCTTATGTTATCCTTTATTATAAATATATTACACAATACTGGAACATTAACCGCATATACGACGCCATTTAGTAGGCTACTATGTGGTAATTTTCCGGTCACGTGTGATATTTGCATACCACGTTAAACTTCTATTTCATTACCAAGAGTAAGCTTTTATGCCATACTTTTGGTTAGTTTTGTATTGGGCGCTTGTTCAGCCAGCAATTACAAATGGGAAAATATATCCCTATAATTGAGTTCTATGTAACCATAGCTTTATTCGTTCTGTTGCTTGTCTAGCTTCCTCACCCATCACCTGGAATCATAAAAGAATCGGTATTGTCATATTTGTCAGAAATATGTGCTTATATTATTTAACAGAAAGATTTAATCTTTATTAATTCAATGGCTCGCGTAAGTCGAATGTAAGTAACGGGAGCGCATAAAACCTCCTCCGTAGCTAATCTATTGCCTCTACGCTTGTCAAAGCGGCAGTGATCTCTAATGATTGCGGAGCGTGCCACCAGTGGGCACTGCGTCCCATTGCCTCCATGACCTACCCTTGCCAGTATTCTACAATAATTTCAAATACGTTTGGTATTTTTTAATGCAGTTATAAGATGAAGAAGATATAGACAATTATTTAGGCATTGTTAACTATAGAGATATGCAGAAAATTGCCGCCTCGCAATAAACACTCTTGTTCACAAAAAATTGGTTTTTCAGTGACCTTTTAATCGCGACCGTGGAAAAAAGGATGGGCCGGAAAATTCTCTTCGGATAATTTGCGTCGTCTGCTTGTTTCTTGATCTAATGAGCGCGTCGAGGTGTTTATCTGTCGAGCACGCATACACTCATCAGTGTTTTATGTTTCATTAGGTCGTGTCAGCTGCCTGATATTAGCTTCGTAAGCATGAAGACGACTATTTTTGTCAACAAAACAATCAGAATCAAGAAGCTTACTTGCTATTGGAGATTTGTAGTCTGTATCGGGCCGCTTGCCCAATGTGATCGATACCAATGACGATGTTTTGGAGTGCATGTGTGTATGTGAATGCAGTGTTAGTACTCCAGCCGCTTTCCTTCCAGCCGCTAACGGCGTAGTTGTTATCGCTTTTGTTGAGGCCGGAAGGAAGAGCTAACCGAGATTGACTACCAATGCTGCTGTAGATGCTGCTACGTGGCACCGTCCCGTCGAAGGCGCTTCGATCAAATAGATCTCGACGAGTCAGTCGATCAAAGGGGTCACCCATCCCGACGCTGCTGCTGACAAAAGCTGCTGCTTTCAATTGCATCCTGCCCGTCGTACAACGTAAGAAAAGGATAAATAACGGCTAGATGAAGAAGGTAGCCGTAGACTGCTGTCAGTAGTCGGTAGTCGCCCGTCGTTTCATCCGCTCTACGTGCATAGATCAGCCCCGTCACGGGAACCGAGCGCAAAGCACTCAACAAGCGACCTAAAAGCTGCGCGCGAGTACCTTTGCCTTACTTCGATCACAGGCACTAACATGACTTGACGGTACCGAAACCGCTACAGTCCTCAAAGTGGTTGTCTATGCCAATAGAGTGCGAAAAGACCCCAAAGACTTGTTTTGATTGAACCCGCCCCAATATTTGCTTGAGCCCGTGATTCAGTAGTGGTAGGAATAGAAGTAACAACGGTTACAGAAATAGTAGCAGTCATTGCATCAGCAACAGTGATACGAGGCAAACCAAAAAAATGACCGCGCAAATACAAGCGGTTCAACCGACTGGATGATTAAGATCAGCGGTAGAATACGAAACGGTATAGAAAAAGATATAGGACGATATACGATCACGGAGCGATTCGTAGATGTGCAGCCGCTGCAAGTAAGGTAAGCTTGATTTGACTTGGAAAGATTAGCGCCACGAAAACGGTTTACCAGTATCATTTAGTCAAACTGGCAAATGTATAATATCCTGATCTTCCTCTCTGGTAACTTTTCAGCCAATCTAACCCGACATCGCTCAGTATCCAAGCGATAAATAAGGCCACTAACGTGTAGCGTGTAGCACTGCGACCATATCCATAAGTGATAGACGAGTGTTGCCTCTGTATAGCAACAAGAGGGAAGCTAGAAGTCTTCTGGAAGAACTAGGATAACATTTTCCCGTGGGCGAACTTTCTCTCTGTCTTTCACTTGTTTTATATTTTTTTCACTACCGCCGACTTCTCGACGGAAGACACAGGTCAGTTGAACTAAGCCGCTAGCGATTCGTTTCGCCGCAAACGCCATCGATGCTTGAGCGGGTCGACCGCTGTTAGTTGTTGGAAGCTCGACCGGTCCCAACAAAGACAAAGGACACGGTTGCCTATTTATCCATTGGCCCTTTGGCCTGTTAGTCCTGCGTGTGTTCTTCTTCGATCGCGGTGTCTTACTATTTTTTTTATCATTCCCGTGTTCTTTCTAGCATTCTTCATCTTATAAACCTTTTCCTTACGGCTGAGAGCTGTAAGCGCATTCATATGGCGTTGTAGTTTCCTTTCCGTAACCGACCCATGACAACGGTCCTTGCTACCAGATTTCGACCATGATCTTTCACTGTGTCCCTTTCTTCTGTGGTGAGTGAGCAGCATATCTGACGGCGTGGAACGCTTCGGAACGTCAGCTGAAGCTCGCGCGTGGATGTGGTGCTCTACCGGGCGTGTAGTACTTGCGGACCCTGGAGTAGAGGGACCCTGAAGGATAGGGCGTTGCTCATATAGATCGAAAACGAACAGGGAAGGAAGACAGCTCTTGCCTAGAAGCCGGCACAGCTGACAATAATAATATGATACATATGTAGTAACTAGGCTATAAGGATTGATATAAGAATGGCGGCCAGCTTGCTATTTTATTATTAGGTGATAACTGTCATTAATTATCACATTAAAAATAATTCTAAGAAATTAATTTGAGACAAAATTGCTAACAATTTTGAATTTGTTATATAAAAAAAAAGGAGCTAGTTTCTTAGCGGAATAAGTTGTTTAGGTTTCCTACACTAACCTTGAAGTTATTTATCTGGTGGTTTTTGGTTGGTCCTGTGTAATATATTTTACTTGCGACCGATCTATCCACTAGATGTATATCAGACCAGCATTTTGTTACCACTGAAATCATATATTGATAACACGTCAGTGAATGCTATCTAGTCTATATTAACTATAACGAGTAGATAGATATATTTTATTAATCCTTTGCGTGGGCACGCAGACATGTTATTGAGGTAAACGTTCAGTTGATCTTTGACCATAGTTATAATAAGTATTCAAAGGGTTTTTTAATATTTATCTGTAAAGTATGACTACAATTTAACTAAAGGATCTCTCTTTTTCTGCATATTATATATATATATATATATATATATATATATATATATATATATATATATATATATGCTATATATAATTAGATTTACTTGGAGCGTATAAGATCTACGGAGGGACCCAGCTCATTGATCGATCTGCTTAAACACCTTCCACAAACGCTGTTCAGTCAATAATAATAGTTTACTCCTGAATTTGCTTTGGTCTTCATGAAAAAATGTATTGCAAAATGTATAGGTCTTTTGCAGCTCACGTAGAGCCCGAACTTAATATACAATATGCGCGCTTTAATTAATTGATAATATTTACGTTAGGCCGTTAAGCAGATCCAGCGGAATTCGAAACTGAATAATATTTGAATTAAGATAAAATCACCTGGTAAATATTCCAGCATTCTTTGTATAAAAGTCGGAGTTCAGTGATCGAGCCGTTGCCTCCCGAAGGCCATAGCACCGCAAAAATTTATCTAAAATTGGTGAAGACACCATGCAGAAAGGCCGAACAGAATAACGTGTTGCAAATGCTAAAAATGTGGAAACTGACTAAAAAATGAGCCTTCGTGGATTGTCTTTAAATCAGTTGGAAATACGTATACTATATACCACGTGAAATTTGCAGAACTTTAATCATCAAAAAACCCTACCTGGGACCACAGCCAAAACATGGACCAATCTCACCTGCCGGTCGCAGACAGACCAGGCGAGAGAATATGTAGGGAAATCGAGCTCGGTAGCAGAAACTCATGGACTGTTGGCACGGCAATCGACAGCGCGCGGTCTGGTTACTTCATGAAAACACCAGACTTCGGTGCCATTCCTCAATTACTTTCTAGATTGAGCAAAGGAATATGTAGCCACTTCAACACACCTATTTTTCTATGTTTTCTGAATGCGGGGCTTTCCATAGCTTGAAAAGAGCAACTAGTGAACAAGTATATCCCACTATTCTCTGCTTCGAGAAATTACAGACAGAGTAATTACATGTGAGAAGGCCAATGGTAGGCCTGTGGCTGTCCAGAAGATGCCAAAGTACTGGGAAAATGTGTAAAAAATAAAGGAAAATATTTTTAACACGTGTTAAAAAAAAATGATCATTCTAGTTCAACAAGGTAATTGCTTTTCCAATTTTAAGGTCCACCGGGTAACAGCCTAATAGTAGCTTTAGGTCTACAGCGCCGGTCTCTCTTCTGTATATTAGAAGTGATCCATTTGCGCACAAGTACACGACGTTAGTAGAATTGGCAGCGCACTGAAGCAGAAAGCCAGGGACCAAGCAGTGATGCCCATGAAATCGAAACTTTACCCTAAGGATCAATTCTTGCATGGATAATTAATTAATTGGTAAACCATTAATTACCTGAACAGCCAACAGTTTCTCTGTGAAGCTCAGTATCACGGTCGCGTTATCAAATCGGCGGTCGTAAAGGTGTGGAGGTGCCCTCTTATGTGAGCAAATTTCCACGAATACGAATCGCACCATGACTGCGTTCTATCGTGAGAACTCTTGACCCAGCTCCTCTGGCTAACCGCTAACGGATAGTTTTTTTTCTAGAAGCAGCAGCAGCAGCAGCAGCAGAATAAGAAGTGGCGGCTAAGGTGGACAGTATTTCATTAAGTTACGTGTTCGGTGCGGTTAGTCCTTGCGAGTTGTCACGCTAGATAGGACCGCCTGGCAGCCCGGCCACTGCAAGCCTTATAGTTAACGATAATTGACTTCGAAGGACTCGCGCGTTAATATCTAGCAGACAAGCGAGGCACTAGTCTGGATGAAGGCCGCTGGCAGGAAGAAAAGAAATAGTCTAAAAAAATATTGACTCTTTCGTGGAAGACGTTCTCACGGAAGCGGCATTGTGCGAAGTCGCGAACAATCGACTCCACGATTGAAATTTCCTACTATTATGCATACGTATCCGCTACTTGCTATTCACTCAGTGGGACATGTCCCCATCTAGACCGAGCGATAGTAGCACAAAGAAGATTTAGTCTAGTGTAGCAACTGATCTTCGCTTGCGAACATCTTTGGCGAATTCATACGAAGCTGTGTAGAAGAAAACGGAAAAGCCAATTGCCAACCTCGAATCTACTAAGGTTGACAGATTTTAAAATGTTGCGAAATGCTGAAGACTGGCCCGTCGTTCTCAAGATAATAAAAAATTTTAAGGATAACTGTGATATCGAAATCGTTATTAATGCTAATCAAAGCTGTGGAGAAATATAAATGTAGCAGAAAACGAAAAATCGTCCAGAAAGGAGAGACAAAGCGAGCAGAGCACGTGGATCAAAAAATCACAGTAAGAAGGCAGTTGGCCGCAAAGAGGGCTCTACCGCTCCGCTGACTCTCCAGCAGCAGTGGCAACGCGGCTTCCGGCCAGCCAGCGTACATGCCTTTAACTTGACAAGTATCTGAAGATCAAGGACGAGGTAGTGGCAGATTTCAGACAGACAGGCATACAGGCCGCTGCAAACGAGTCAGTAGTGCGTGTACGTATCCAGTCAGGTGAGACAGCAGCCCGCGCCCGAATCGCAATAACGCGGTTCAGGTGGTTAAAGATAATCGAACAGTACGACACGAAAGATGTGGAACCGTAAAGAGACAAGAACAAGAAGCGATGGCAGGAACAGTTAGAGAAAATCTACTGAAGAAGCCTCTGCTTACTAAATAGCGTAATCGCAGAGAGCGACAGCATTTAAGTATGGAACCTAAACGCTAACAAGTGATAGAGGTGCTGTGGCGAGCTCTAGATGAAGCAGCATGAAAGGTCAGAAAAGATTGCCCCGAAGGATACGGGAATATTTGGATGATTTGAAAACAGCCAGAACAGGATGACTTTTTTTTTAGTAAGTGGCAAGGGACACGCATTGAAGATTTGCAGTAGTTGAGCTGCGACACTATTAGTAATAGACGAACACCGAGAACATATCCTCTGCTAAAGAACAGATACAAGCAAATATGCAACGGGTGATAGATAAGAGGATAGATATGACACGTCGAAAGATGTCAGTGGCCATCAAGAGAAAAATGCATGCTTTTTAAGGAACCGTCATTGAAGTTTAATAAGACCGCCTGCGTATTCTATAGAGCTTGTTTATAAAGTACGCATTTCATCTTTACTATACAGTAAAAAGGACACAGCATTGACAATGCTACCAATATTTAAAATAAAGCATATAGAAAACCGTCTAGATCTACTATGGTTCAGCAAACGCGTTACGACGAAATAATAGAATATTAGAACAGTTTAAGATGCGGCTACCCGATTTTCGTAAGAACATAAGTTATTAGCGAACCAAAACATGCATGCTTTCGGTTTAGTTGTCAGTAGTTCTGACGCATACGAAGCACACACTGCGAGGCAATAGCGCCCAGTGCCGATCTTTGGAACCCTTTAAATGAGAACAGAAACTTATATATAATATAACATCTGTATACGGCATAGGCCTTTTTTTTTGACACAAAGTTGTCAAATAGCGGCGAAAGTGATGGGATATGACTTCCGAATAATGGCGACTTTTGATGCAATCGGGCAATTTATATCACTACTAGACCACCTATAAAGGAGTGGGCTTTCGAACTCGATTAGATGTTGTGATTACATATAGGGTTGTTTGTTGTTTTTAGATAACAGTACACACATAGAACGATATATTTGTGCTCGTATATTGCGACGTGTCTGCTTATGGTTAGAAGCAGTGTGGACTTATTAAGGTATAAAAGTTCTTTTGAAGATGAGTAAATGATAAAGGAGTCAAATCGTACTAACCGTTCATACGTTCTTCACAAGTTTGCAGAGGATTCAGGTGAACTGTGTATTTTGCTAACGTGGTTCTCATTGGTGCGTCATAGTTAACCAAAGACGAAACATAAAATCGGACTATTTTATAGCAAGAGCTGATAATTAATGCTGAAGGGCAGCCTGCACTGCCTGACGCATATCTGATTAGAACAAATTTAAAAGTGAAAGTAAGCTAGCTATACAGCTCGACTGACGACCACACTATGTTGACTACTACTTAGATACACTTGAGGAAATAACAGTCTCTCTGGAACTATGGAGATATATTTTACTCTTTGTAAAGACTTACCGGTGTCGTAATGGAAACATAATATTTTAAAGCCATAGTGAATAATCTGCACTTAGACAGAGGTGATAAATAGGCTGGCGTATGCATTTAAAATGGCGACCTCCTGATTATAGCCAAAACCATGAATAGGATTGCAGGAAATTGTATCCTGTTCCAGCTCGAAACGTTGCTTTTAACGTGAGCACATGTATTCTGGAAATCGGACACGTTGCTTCAAAAAGTATTCGCCTTTCTTTACAGATTATTAGATCTTGATAGAGGAACATCTTCGTTTCAAATAGCCAATTTTATATAAAATTCATATATATATATATATATATATATAGCTAGCTGATAACGCTTGCAGATGTAGTCCACGGCCTACATTCGCACAGCTACTTACCTATGGCACATTTTTCTAAGATAGGCACATTCGCGTACCATGTCTCCTTTAACAGGTATCATATGGCAGGACACCACACCGATATAAACATCGTCGTATTGAACTGACACGCTTGTTATTGTCTTTTCTTTCTTTTTTCCTGTCGTTTTTTTAGTTAAATGGTTTGTTTACTGTTTCCATTGCTTCAACATACGGGCAGCATAAACGAGCGGGATGTACAGCTCAAGAAGTAGTGCGCGATCGATATGTATCTAGAAAAAAAATCCGTTCAGAATTCATCGTCTTCTCTGCCAGCCACCCCATCAACAGCAGATCCCGCCAGATTCATCTTGTGTCCGTAGTTCGTCGTTCTTCGTTGACGATTGCAACTACCACGGCGGCCACGGCCCCGTCGACTGTGATGACATGCTAAATATTAGCTGTAACAGCGTCCAAGGCCCGCATCTTGTACAGCAAACCGGTGCTGGTGATGATGGTGTCGCTGCAGTGGAAGTGGAAGTAACCTGAAAGTCAAGTAAATAAAGTAAGCCGGTAAGAAGACGCTGTTGCTTCTACTGCTGTTACCTGCGCAACAAGAAGTTATCTTCAGCGGTGGTGAGCAATGCCAAAGAACAGAGCCTAACGATGCGGGTGTTCCCCGTAAAAATCTTGCCTATCGCCTGCTGCCACAGTAGGACAATGGGCCATGCTCTTGTCAGCTCCTCGCTCCCCTTTTACAATCCCGTGCGGTGTCGTGCCTTTTACTACATTAGTCAATAGTCGTTTAGACCGACCATCTTGGTAGGACTTTTCGGCCCGGGTTGTGGTCGAATGTATGACTGGCAGAATCGTTCAATACGGGGTGGGCATAACGACCGTTCCGTTTTTCTTACCCGTGGCAGAACAGCTGTGTTCAGTGCCGTTAAACAGTATGAATGCGGGAATAACATGGTTTGCATTTGTATTTAACTATAGATTAACAAGGCCGGTAGTCTTTGGTCGCGCGTACGTATATCTGTATGTGTAGGCAACTGCACGTTTATATGTGATGTCAGCTAATGCGAAATTCGCTTATTTTGCATAAGGCAGAGCGTCCTGAAATTAGGCATAGTTCTATTAAAATAACTAGAATTAGAAAAAACTACGATGAAGATATGATACAGTCGAGAGCATTTTAGGTAACATGTAACAAGTAACATGTAAAGCGTTCTTAAACCGTCTCTATACAAAAAAAAATAGCAGGATATTATGATTACAAAATTCACATGCTAATATTTAGGGGTGGGCAAGTGCGGAAAAGTGGACTTGTAGGGATCTGCCTCAATAGCATTTTGGTTTATTAGGAGGAGCCTATTTTTTTTAACTTTGACCAACTATGAGTATTCTTATGCCCCTGCCCTGTACATATATAGACTGTGACAGGATATACAACTCTTACACAGTCTTTCTACCTTCTTCGATCATAAACATGTTTAATACATTAATTCAAATAAAATCGTATCAATTTAAGTCAATGTCTACAAATATCCTCTTCGGTATCAGCCCTATTTAAAAAGTCTTTTTGTCATATGGGCGTTCTAACACTAATCGCTGATTAGGCGGTTTCCTCTCCTGATCACAGTCACTGATAGTAGCTAGTAGTGTGCATGTACGCAAGTATATTCCATCGTACAAGCAGGAATCAGAAGGTCAACCTGAAAAAGGCGACGTGCTAAATCGACATGTTACGTTCAACCCATGCTATGTCATATTTGTCTTCGTGGAGGTATTCGATTTGAAAGTCAATGACTATGATTGAGTCGCATGTTATTGAGTAAGAATCCATAATCTCTGAAAAGTAGTGATTAGGAGTCTACGAACGATCAACCGCATTCATATTTACGGTAGTTCAGTTCGACATTCAGCCAGCTATCTATCATTCTTATAACGTCGTCTAGCTTACCATCTCGAATCGTTCGTTGTTGAGACGTCGTATTTGAATATAATCAATACAAGACAATTTCGGTCCTTTTGCCTGATCGTCGCTGCTTAGCATCAGGGCTCTTGTCGCTCGCTTTTTCTGTTCAGATAAAAAGCCGTTAAAACGCGATGTGAGTAGACAGTCTGCGGTGGCGCAATTTTACCAATGCAAACAGAACAAGAGGACGCCGTCGTCTGCTATATCCAGACCAGAATTTAGCGTGACTTAAAGGTAACCATGGCTTTCTATACAAGGTTGACCAGCTATAAAAGAATAAACACACTGTTGGCTCTATTTAGCCCGAGTTGCTTGGCCTTCAAAAACAAATAAAAAGAAAAATAGAACTGCTTCCTTCACCAACTTCTCCAACGTGTAGTAATCGGGACTAAGACCCTATTTAGTAGAGGGGATGGTCGACCAAGCCGATTTTTTCGACGTTTCGCTTTGAAAAGATATAAGAGTAAAACAAGGGATTTCCGGTACGTATACCAGGTCGCACTGATGCAGCGATCTATGAGCTTCATAGACGCCATTAACACGGTACGAAGAGATTCCTAGGTGAGAATATACACCATCATGCTTTAGTGGGAGACTTACAGAGATAATCCGTAAATCTGATTTAGTTGGGAACATACAAGGTGATGCGGTTTTGTACTTGCCAATTAGTAAAATGAATTGTTATACTTTTTATCCACTTACCGTGTCAGTCTAGTGTTCATCATCAGGAAATCAACAGCATTTGTAGCTTTTAAGGAAGCTCGTTAAAATATCAAGTCTAAACGATTTGTTCTGTTATGTAAAAGTAACTGTGTGTTTTTCCGTGGGATAATTACGTTGCATATTTTTCAACGTACAATCTCTATGGATATTTAGAGCAAGCAACTTACTCAAGAAATAAAATGTCCTTATCGATACCTTACAACTGTATTAATCGTAGCAGAAAGCTGACTATATCTAACTGTTGCAGATATAGAATTCGGCAATGGATAGCTTGTCTTAGGCAGGCAATACTGAAGTTCAGAATCTCGACTCTTTAGGCTTCTTAGGAGAAATGATTGACGTTGGTGATTTAATTATAGTAATTGGCAATTTTGATTTGCGGTCGAAAAAATAAAAATAAATCTATTATTTTTCTACTAAATGTGGAGCAGTCCAGTAGGTAAATCAACCAATAAGAGTATTTAATAAACCATATTAAACGCCCTATTGGCATAGGCACGAGGAAAGTCTTGCGGCTCCAGCGGATGTGCTTGTTAGATCAGATCACAGATTTACTTGATTTAACATGGCAATAGCAGGTCAATGGAGTTCAAGTGACAACATTTCCTTGAATTTTACAAAGGGCGATTATAACTACATGAGTTGTAAGGTCTTACTACAACTGATTAATTTTTTGCAGCATGTTGTAACTTATTAAATATTTATTTGACGCCTTTAGGGTACCTAATGATCGTAATTAAGGTACCCGTTTCTTGTCACAGTGAAACTGGAGACTGGAGAAAAGACCTCAAGAAGATTTTTGAGATATATTGTGCCGATATAACGCAGCAAAGACCTTGAAAGGCCTCTACAAGAATACGTTTTTTAGGGAGAGCCTAATTTTGATCTGAAATACGCCAAGTTGTTTTACTGGTACGCTAATTATCGTATTGGAGATCGTGGGGTTCTTCTTACACTGGAGATGGACTAAGAATCGATTCCTAATGAAAAAGATCAAGGTACAGCTTTTTCAAAAGTTTTCTTTTAAATGCTTGTGTCACAGAGAGACATCTCATTTGCAAGTCAGGTAGGTAACTATATCGCATTATCGTCTAATGTATGAACCTGAAATGTGTAATTTTCGATGTATGTGTTTTTTTAAGAAAGTTAAACAAGCTTCCATCCAAGAGCAGCTTCACTTTGAATCTCATTCAATAACCTTTTAGGAAGAAGTTACTATATAAAACCCAGTCAAGTATCGTATTTATTTTGATTTTCCGCAAATACAGGACCGAGTAAATCATAAACACCCCATCAATAATCTAATCACACGTGGGGTTGACCAATCTTCTTGCTATTGTGTAAGTGCAGGTAATAAATTGCCTGTTACCTCATAGTGTTTTTCGTGGTGTCCCAGGGGTCCTGTTTTGAGCCTTCATAGTTCCAGCCGTTTTTATGCCTGAAAGGCGTAGAACTCGACGGAGCAGGGCGAACACTTTACTGATGATCTTAAATCCCATGCTGTTGCAAGCAAGGCTCGGAAAATAGATGTACAAGATTATAGAAACATGATTGCTAATATAATGTGATGAGATGGTGCATTTACATTAATACACAGCGACATTATTTCACTCAGCGAATCAATTACCCAACACATTTTTTAAAAACCCTTGGGAAAACCAATTTGAAATAAATCGAATATCGTTGGTCGGATACGAAATTGATGTACGCTAGCCGACTGTGTGGAAACGACTTTTCCAACTTCCAGAAATTCAATCCAGCGGATCTAGTAACCACAAGCGACACAAGAAATACATGTTGACGCTGTTATAACCTTGCCCCAATTTGCCAACCATACGGAATCCATTTAACGTTCAGCGGACTTCCATGTATAGTTGGCTGACACGTGTACATCAGCATATGTACTTCTTAGCGATGATGAAATATATTTAAACGAATTCCATCTCAGGTGTAAGGGCATAGCCCCCAGCACCGGCAGGCGGAGGGAATGAGAATGCTAACGTCGACAGCTGAGCGATCTGCAGCGAGAGTTTTTGGATTAGGTATTACCCGAGTTGAGTGTCTATGGATGAGAACATAATCTTTTGGGTAGTTGATGAGAGGCACTGTCGTTATCTATCGTATATGTCTTATCTTTTCAATACATTGCTTCCATAATTTTTGCTTTTCGTTTCTATCGTTTTCGTTTTCTTTATTAACTACATTTCGATGATTTTTGAAGCAAACGCTTGAAAGAAGCCCTTCGATTATATATACAACGTTAACCCTTACTTGAATTTGGTCATATTTACGAAATTTGCAGAGTTGCCCTTTTTAAACCAAGGGCTTTTTTAAAATTTCGACAGTAATAATGGCACGCTATATTATGTCGTATTGACATTCCTTTCTAATTAAAAGAATCCGAGTCTCTAATCCTTGTTCAGTATCAGTAACGTTATACACGTACATAAATAAATGTGTAACTATTCATTCCATCGGCTGTGAGCAACAGCGACTTGGGCGAGGCCCCCACACATTTTCAAACACCAGTGCCTGGTAAGTTGTCATGACAATGAGAATCAACTTTAAGTTGTCCGGATTGATGTGACTTCGGTTCGCAGTTTTATATGCAGTTTTCACGAGCAACGGCTTAGCAAAGCAACATCGTTCGTATCGCAGACTATTTAGTCTCTTGTGAACGTTTTAAAGTTATTCACTACAAGTATGTGTACTTTCAAATAATGTAAAATGAATATGGGGTATTAAACAAGTTCCTATTGGCTTTGCTTACAATCGATATTGCATAGGCTATACAAGCAAATAAACAGCGTATGAAGGCTACTCTAGTGTCTGGAATATGTACAGGAATGTATTTAAACATTCCGACAAGTACTATTTCCAGCATTCGTTATATACATATATAAATATGTTATCCATCGTGCACTCTCCTTCTTCCTTATTTTATATAATGTTCAATTCAGTTTCGTAACTATGAGTTTGTATGAATTATATTGGATTTCTGTTGAAATGTATCATAATCCGCATGCTAGCTCTGATACAATGCGCAGCTGCTCATTACATATCCTAGCAGGAGCGGACTGGGCCGTGCTGTGCGTACTCGTGCACTACGCCTTCTCTGCCCAGAAGTAACGACAGAGCAGCTAATCTTTTGCCGGCCCTCATGACCTTTGTCATAAATATATTTTCTGGCTAGCAGAAGCAGCAGCAGCAGTACTGCTCGAAACGGAACGACATTTCTCCTTTAGTGGATCTCTGGTCCTTTGCGGTGTCCTCTGGGGTTGACCAGATAGACTTTTTCGAGCCATTCCATTCTCTTCGGTGCCAGCAGGGCACGAAGAGCTGTGGGTGTTTGGTGTGGGTCACCGTTATCCCCCCTCAGTTTTTGCTGTTCTGCGCGATTCCGTGCAACCTCCCATCGCTAGCCCATCCTTTTTTCTCTTGCCTTACCTCTTCAGTATGCGGTGTGGTGTTATAAACTAGTGAACTCAGCTAGCCTCTTCTTCTAGCTGGAATGAAAGGCTCTACCAAGTCCTGCTTTTCTACCCATATGGCTGCACCTTAGTATACTCTTACTGTGAAAAAATCGGCTGTTCTAGGCTAGATGGAATCGGGGATTGAGATTGAGGGTGTTAGCGGTGGAAGGAGTATGGCAGCTGTGGGTAAAGAAAGCGGCAATGAGGAACCATGATCCTCAAGTTGGGCCAAAAGAGCTGAGACGAAGGTCTATCGTGATGAGACTCTACGGCTGTTGCTGGTACCGTCGACGTCGACTTCCTAGCTCTGCACTGCTTGGCCGATCCCCATTGACACTGCGGGACTAGATGGTATGTGGATATGGGACTACTGGAGTGCTGCAAAATTCACAAGAGGATGGACAGAGCCATTGCGGATAGAGACGGAGAACTGCTGCTTGCTTAGTTTTGCTCGCTTTTCTCCATCCATTCTCTGGCCTACCACTGCGTTCGTTCCGGTCTTCGGTGGCAAAAAGAGGTAACCTGATCAGGTCAGAAAGGTTGACAACATTGAATTGCTTGACAACGAATTCACTTGAGTAGTGCCCGACTCGACTAGGGATGCTGTTGTTGCGGCAGCTCTTCCTATTGCCCCTTGTGGGAGGCTGCTGCTGAATGTTCACCAAATGGAAGGTTGCCCTAGCTCCTGCCGTCGAATCGTTAGTTACTGGAAATGAAATGAGCAGGTCTAGCAAAGACGAGACACACATGAAAACGGGATGGAGAGCGCGCAGGAAAAAGCAAAAATGACAGATAGATCTGGAGCAGCGCGGAGAGTCAAGGCGGGTGATCGAAGCTGCTTTAGCATTAATAGACCCCATGCGTAGAAGGCAGTGAGAGCAGAACTACCTAGTAAAGGAGATTGTTCCATGTTCGCAGACTCATTCACCCACATACCATACATGCTACACAGATAAAACATATGAACGTAAGCAGCACATCTCAGTTGAAAGTACGAGCCGTTTGGCTGTCAACAAAATATATCACATGACCAGTTATTAGCTTTTAGATTTCTACAGCGACAACATTCGTAGTAATGTCACCCGAAAATGGTAGCTTGGTTTTCATGAGAGATGGTTCGAGATTGACAGATCGAATGTTTACGATGGAAGTGGGATCCATCGACGGTTGCGTGGGCTTGTGTTCCCAGGCGGCGGTGGCCAAATAGGCGCGCTTGCCAAGTGGTTTAGTGCGTACTATAGTACCAAGCATACTTAGAAAAATACTTTTAAAGTACGTTATAAATGAAATAAAGAAAAGCCGTCTGATTCATTAAGCTATTACTAACAGTGTTGCGAAATTGACTGCATATCCTGATTAAAATTATACTGTGTCAGCCTGTACGTAAAGACGTGTGACTCTTGCAGCATTCGTAGGTCTATCTATGGACGCAGAAAAAGAGTTTGCAGATTTACTCAGTTGATAATTCTAAGATTTTCATAGAGCTTTGCAGTTACATTAGATATTTTGACGGTCTCTACTGAGTACTACCGTTTGTACTGTCATTGACCGAAATGTTTCGTGAGCGACCTAACCTAACCTAACCCGACGAATTTATCATTGTCGAATTTACGGACTCCCTCAGCTTCATATCTCGGTGACGAATGTTGCTGCTGTGTTCTCTTTGGGCTTTCGCTGTCCAGCTCTGATATACTCGAAAAAGTTTTTTATAAAATCCACGCCCAAAAACACACACCCATATATATGTACGTATACATACATATATATGGAGATCTCGTTGAGAGACAGCAGCCTCCATGGTTTAGGCTGGTCTTTGTTAGGTTATCCTCAGGCAGGAAACAAAGAGACAATGAAACGCGACTGGTTTACTGCATTGACGCAGATCTTCAGATGCAAGTCGAAAAAGCGCAAGCCTAAGTAAAAAAATGAATAGATAAATAAGGAGTACACAGTAACTACCCCCATGTAAGTAGACAGCAACTCACACGGAAAAACAAATAATGTTAAAATCATAGTCACGAACCCACGTATTGTAAAGGACGCAATCGAGAGCAGGGCATGTAACAGAATATATAATATCTACTTAACAAAACATTAGAATATACATGGTGGACATCGTATAGAATCTACGTATAGAGAATAAATATCTGATCGTATCGTTCAGGTATAATATTATAAAGCGGTGGAATTCGATCTACCTAACTTATTTAACAGATTCATTTGGGATGGACTATACAGGACATATTTGTTAGCATCTCATTTGTTCATTCTCGACAAATTTATCGGAACGTTTTCTTTACCAATAATGGATAGATAAATGAGAATAACCCTCTTCTTTTCCTAGCTAAACCTTTTCTGCTACACGTAACCATGTATCCGCCATTGCTACCATTGTGTTCATCGATATTTGCAACATGAAATCTGCGTTTTGTAATGTATATATATACATATAAATATACGGTTATACAATACGGCAGCGGGTTTATAAGTCAGCTGCAATTTATAGTATCTTGCTACATCTCATCCTTGAAATGACGGTACGGCAAAAAAGCTATTACTCGAAAAATGATCCAAAATAGCACTTTTATAATAATATCACTAGCAATAATGACTATATGGTAGTACTACCTAACCTTTCGGCTCTCAAGCGGGAACTCAATTAACAGCCAATAGTACTACAATAGTGCATTAGTCTGAGGCAGTCATTCCGTATCATAACAGGCGAGACAGACGCGGTAAATTTCTGTAACGAAAAAGAAGGCATTACTATTATTATTATTGTTAGTGCAATAATAGCGACGAGCTTTTTCATCCTTATCAACATCAAATAGCAGCAGCAGCAGCAGCAGCACGAACCGTCACAGCATTCACAGCAGAGATATGGAAAAATAAGTGGCCAATACTGACAGATCCCATAGCAGTAATAACAGCAGCAGCAGCAGCAGCAGAGTGGCGCTATGATGCGAATGCTACAGAGAGGATGGCGAGAAGGTATCACGGAATTGCCATGGCAGCATCGGCATCGCCATGAGCGACCGCAGACCATCAATGAAGATGCGGAGATGAAAAAGACTGAACGAGCAGACGGAGATATAAAAAAGATGGAACAAAAAATGGGAAAACGACGACGATGACAGAGCGAAGATAGAAAAGACAACGGGGAATGGCAGATGGCGCATTTTACAAATTACCTCATCAGAATTGCAATCTACATGACTGCAACGACGAACAGGACAACGCCGGCGCGAAAATCATCTCGATGCTTGCATTGCATACGTCCGACGCTTCCCGAGTGCTGTCGCTATAGGTAGCGCGATGCTGCTGTAGTAGTGATGCGTTTTTTTTTCTAGCGGCATTTGTAGAACTAGGTTTTCTATCTGTCCAATTAACTTATATTAACACTATTATCATTGGGCCACATATAGCTAGCTATAATGAAAAGTTCCTTTTTACCATGTGCTCCGTATATTATCTCTAGCATTTAGTAATGTGGCTTGATGTGCCACACGCTGTTAATGAGCTTCGTATTTATGGCTTCACATTGGTACGGTATATTTGTATACATTATATGTTAGTATCAAGATGGCTTATAGTACGTAGTAGTAATACCGACGGTTACGGTCGCACCGTTGTTACGCATGAGCCGGAATCATTACCTTGAAGTGTTTTCAACCTCTTGTCTAATTTCTTCAGTGGCGATGACGGTTAGCGTCCTCGGTTTTTTCGTCTTTAGCCAGCCGTTTTTTTGTTAATGACGAACAAAGTTTGTCGCTTCCATTAATGTTACTGCTGACGCCTTCGTTGTTGATGCTGTCATTAGCCACCCGCTTGTAATTTCCACTATATAAAGGTAGTCAACAACCATACGAATGATAATACACGGAAAGGCCGAACATCCGCTGAAAATGGGAACGAAAATGAAAAACAGAAAAAAAACAGGAGGGGGCAAACGGAAAACATGGATGGGCATGACTAACAAACGTATGTCGATTTCGACATTGCAGTAAGCAACGCTAATGACCATAAACGCACCGTAACTGCTTCAACGACAAGCGCCCGAACATCAGTAGAAAAACACTACACGATAAAGATCATTATCTAGGAGAAACATATGCGGAGAAAGATGCAGACAAAAGGGTGCAGATGCGGGCATACAAGCACAGCTTGAGCAAAAAAACTAGCGAAAGCTAACGTACTAAAAAATGGTCCATAAGCGTACATAATCGCATTTTGTCAATCAATGCGACGTCGCTACAACGCTGATACGAACCCTGTTCTAATTCAATCGTTCTGTTTGAACGGCTAAACATCTACTCTTGCAACTATTACTTATATTACTGCTATTCCGTTTAAGAGTGAACCGCTACATGGTGCCACCGCGTGTCCATCTCGGCCCCATCCATAAGCTTCGTCCTTTAATGGCCAAATCTCTCTTCCGCTTCGAGCCGTTCTGCCATTGACAGAACAGCTTCTCCCTTTGAGGGCGCGTGTTTAGCTCGCGGTTGGCAAAACGATATAAAGAACATGAGCGACTCGACCCTCCCTGGCAAGCAATGAGGCACCGTTCACGTTGACGAGGAAGACGTAAACCAATCAGGGATCGTTAGTTTCCATTCTAAAAAAATTAAATCACAACTTCCTAAGAGAGTTCATTTATCTGTGTTTTAGTTGAGGATTTATAGCGTAACAACGCAATAAACAAGTTTTATTCGCGCGAACAGCAGAAGTAACAGCAACGGCAGCTGTCGTGCGACGGCGTCGCCGCCTCGAATATGGCGGTGCGCGTCGTTGTTTCGGTCGCATATCCGCCCACAACGCTACACACTATTACCTTTTCAAACTATGCATATAGATAACAGTAACTGAAGGACCGTGGTTAGTCCAGCAGCAGCAACAACAGTAACAGCGTTGACGGCGGCGGCGGCGGCGGCGCTATTTTCACGCACCGTATAGCAACGTTTGGTGATTTTCATCGCGGTGATAATTGGTCTGGTTACGGTTATCGTCGCTATGAAGACACGATAACACGACAAAAGTGTTTGTGATTCTATTTACTTCAAGCGTATCCTATGTGCTTCACGTGTTCGAAGTACTGGGAGCACGCTGGTGAAAAGCAGTGTTTACGTTGTTCTAACATACACGTTTTACGTGAGTTTCGACACAATGACATCTATTTATGCATTGTACTGGCTATACCGCTTTGGACTATAGTAGGCTATGATTCTCCCTGGCAAGGGGGTCAAAGCCGGGACTGCTAGAGCGACGAAGAAAATGAAACGACGTTTGGAAGAAGTAAATAGCAACATAAAGCCAAATGCGGCCCACATTTGGCTTTGGCGCTGTCATCCTGATATCATAATAATAACAAAATGAAGTCTAATTTGTAATAGGCGATTGTCATTTGTCTGGCACACACGCACACGCAGGTGAACGAATATGCAAGAGAGACGCTTTGATGCGATGTATGTCTAATATATCATCGACAGCCTACATCTATTCCATAGAAGTATCGTATAGCGATAGCGGTTAAGTTGAACATTCTTCACGCAGTCCTAAAGGGGGCGAAGCTTTGTATTGAAATAAAGATATAAATGAATAGAAGATTGACATTAAGTTATCAATGAGTGCAAACAATTTTTGCCGTCTAGAACTGCTGATGCGAATAGATCTAACGTATACGTACAATAACAGATGCTGCAGTACTAATACAATAACTGTCAAAAGTGAACGGACAAACAAAATTCTCAAGAAAATCAACTGCCTATGATGAATACGTTTATCAAGGGGTAATTCAGTTTCTTTGTTCAGAGATCGTCATAGATCGACTGAAGCTTCGTAAACTAGCTAGGTATTACGTTTGAAGGTTAAATCTAAGGCGATCTAGATAACTCTACTAATCAACACCGACGAACAGCCTTTCTATTCATGCTCGTTGCAGTTAGACTGGCCTTCAAGAAGCCACTAACCGGCCACCAAATACGATATCGACCACTTTCACTAACGACAATTCTTTTTTTTTTTTTTTATCATTTTGACTTCGAACGTCTACAAGAGTCGCTGTCGGCATCGGTATCGTTCTAGTTTGGCTCGTTTTCCGTTTCCTTCGTAAATATCGACAGTCATAGGATACTCCCCAACGCTATAACTTGTTTCTGACAGGTTGACACTAACTTCTGAGCTAATTAGTAAGCTCGCTCTTCCTCTGCTGCCGTAGTATCTAATAGTAATCATCGATAATAAGCAAGATAATTCCGTCATATCGATCGTCGCAGTGGACAAACGAGACGGATCGCACGACCAGCGACCCAGTACGGAACGGTGATTTTGTTGGCTTTGGCAACATCAGCGGCTTTTTTGCTGCTAACACTGGCTGCGGTTTTCGACGATCGTAACTAAAATTTGCACAATGCCTTACTCCATTCGCGTTCTTGTCGCTCGTTTTCTCGTCGATATCTGATCCTGGCCAACAATCAAAGAAAGAAGCAGGCTTGTACGGGCGGCATCGCGGGACCCAGTCCAACTAACATGTAATGAGCAGCCATTGATTAGTGGTAATAACAGCGGCGGCGGCGACCAGATTCAGCAGATTGTTTATCTACTTTCGTTTGCTCTTTGTACCATGGCCCGTTTGGTTCCTAGCGTCACGGCAAATTGGCTTCGTCTCACCTACCCCACCGCGATCGCTCCCGGTCTCTCCCCATTCAGGAACTGCAACGACAGCAGTATCAGTTAGAGTATTCGAGTTATAAAGAGAGTACTACTGCGTAAGGCAATGACATAGTGCCACATCGTGCGCTGTTACTGATAGCGCTTTCGCATCGTTAATATCTGTTTATTTTGTTCTTGTTACGTTACTGCTGCTATCTTATCAATCGACGGCCCTTCGCGACGCTGTTTTTCTGCGAGCAGTCCTCAACCCGAGCGGTCGTTGTCAGGGATCGACCGCCCAGGGCAGTGAGGTAGCCAGCCAGCCAGCCAGCCAGCCAGCCAGTCAGTCAGTCAGTCAGTCAGGCGTACAGACAGGCCGGCCAGCCGATCTTGCCAATCTTAACGTATTGGCGAGCACTTCTACACAACAGCCTCTTATCGAAAGTGCTTCAAGCGTCTTATCTCTATGAAGAAATGATACGAGTAAGATGAACGGTATGCGTGATATTGATACTGAGCTGTCTGAACGGAACACTGCGATCTGCGGTTTTCGACAGCAGCAGCGATGTTCGTAATGCTTTTGGTGACCGCAGCAGCAGAAGCCCATTACGCAGTGGTAACGCCCTGTATAGACAGAGCTGTACCGGCCGACGACGTCTTGACGCGAATCGAGTTGTGACGGGATAGGCCGCCGGATGAGCGGCGGCGGTAATATAGCACTGAGAGACAGGTCCTCGTCCGTGGACAACTGGGGAAGCAAATCAGGCCAATGCACGTAGCGAAGACTTTTGTGATGAGATAGTTACAACGCGACTCAGAACGGCGGTAAACTACAACAAACGTCAACAGTCAATGAAATTGCCAACAACTTCAGTTCAGTTCTAGCTGCTATTGGTCTCGCTGATGGCGTCAGCAATGGCTTAATTCGATAAAATAAAACCGATAGTTTTGAGGTGATGAAATGTCATGGCGCCTGTTTGTCCCACTTGAGGCTCCTTCATCTGTAAATTGAATCTAATGTGTAACTTACATTACAGTGGCCTGTTTATATCGGAAAATTTTATCATAAAGCACTATGATCAATCAAACGGGTACTATTGATAGCCTCGCCTTGTTTATTTCAGTTATCGTTTCTTGTTTGTTAAGTCAAATTTAACTTTACTGTGATCCGTATGATCTTTTTACAACTGTTGAACTATGAACGCGTTTAAAAAACCAGACAAGACGCAAACATCTCTTTGTGCCAGTCAGGCCAGTGGTCAACAACAGGAACGGGTTCACTCAGAATGGCTAAGCTCTATTACATGGAAAAATTGAAACGCATACTCAGAATTGTCTAAATTAAAAAACAATTATATAGTAAACAATTTTTTTTATCGAAAATAATGGGAAAATGAGGCGTAGAGCATACACAGCACTGTAGAGTAATTGTTCTTGCGGATAAGCGTGTATATGGAACGAACGCAACAACAAAGAAGTAACGGTGCGCGAATGTTGCATTGTCTACCGTAACAACATTAGCCGACAAAGAAGATCTCGTCTTGTTCATATTGCTACTATTTTCCTTATTGTTGTTATTCCCAATGTTATTCAACGACATTTTGCTGAAGGTTTCATGTTATTTCTACAGAAGTACAATACATCAGGCAATGCATAAAGGCCATTGGTTGTTGTATTGTTTTTCCGCGAGCAATCGACTGGTAGACTGACGGCGTACGCACACAGCGACACATACAGACACAATTTGTGGCACTGAAAATCATTTCAATTTTTAACGCTTTCTTTTATACCGATATAAACATAGTAATATTGACAGTCTAGCCAGGTACCTACGTCGGCGAACGTCATATCATAAACTAGGGTGGTGTTTAGCTGATGGCGGGTCGCATGGGTGCACGACGTAAACCACAACGGCAACGGTACCGGCGACTCGAGTCCTGCCTATTGCAGCTTAGCAGCTATTGCCACTTAAACAAGTAAGTGGACGAAGGCGGGCGCCTCTGTCATTAAACAAATAAATTAGCCAATGTAGACATTGCTAGCAAAAGCGGCAGCAGCGCCAAACGAACCGGCCAAGTGCGAGCCCTCCGAAGGCAACTTCAGGGACAATAGAATCATAAGAATGATGATCAAGACCGAAATAGGACGACACAAGTTTAGATGCGCACTCAGATAAACATACCAGCGCGCACAAAGCCATCCATTATGGCGTGATATTTCATAACATACATTGCTTGAAAATGCTGGATCCTTAAGTTGTTTGTCCGAAAACAGTCTCGGTGGCAAAGATTAACATTCAACAATGTTTGCCCGTGTAACAAATACACGGCCATTGCGATGCAGTTACCTCAGTCCAATAAAGCGTTACTGAGTTGACAATCAGTTAGAAACGCATGCCTATGTTCAATATGTAACATTCAAAGAGCCTTTAAGCTTCCTCGTCGTTCTATATGACTAGCAAGAAAAGATACTGGATTTGTCTCACTTGATTGAAATGCCTCGTTGAGGGTTTGTTTGTAGTACGCTCGTACTATTTTAGACTAGCTAATTCGAACATAAGTCTAATTTGCTTTTTCAACTGTTCGGATAAAAAGACGAATGTACAAATAGAAGTCATATCCCAAAAAGTGGCAAGTCACTTATGCTTCCAATCTGTGCAAGCATAGGAGTATCCCGTCAATGTTTTGTTAATAGCCATTTGGGTAAATTTCTGAAAGCTTAACTTTCCAGTAAATGAGGCGTCATGCGCACGACTTCCTACCGCTACCTTGATGAAGAGTGTGAGTTAGTTGTGCTTAAACCGAGAACAAATCGTTGGTGTAAGCCGTTCCAAATGTTTTCAAACGGTTTCATCCTGACAACGACCGAGACGGTCAAGCTGACCACTAGTCTTGTTTTTTCCTTCGAATATATATACTGAAATTGATCGCACTTGAGCTAAGTGCACGAGCGGAAGCAGCCTGTCGTTTTCATTCTGGTGAACATTTTACTAGCGACCCCATCTGCTAACCCACTTAACCGACCCAATAACGCTTATTGTATTGAAATTAACTACAAGAACACTGAGTGAATGATGATGTTTTTCTCGTAGGTACTATGCGGAGTGTTGACCTGGGTACATTTATGACCTATTCAGAGGGTTCAACATCGTAATATCGTAACTGAAGCTCTTTCGCCAACAGAAATAAAAGCATAGGACACAACTTAGAGATGTCTAATACCCTATTGGTTGTAATGCTCTTTGTTTTGCGATGATGCTTCGTGAGTTTTCTCTTTTTTTTTTTTTGTGAAAATAAAAATTTTGTGAACCTAAAAATGAATGTCGACCCAACCCAATGTGTACTTTTGGGGTATAAAAGCGCTTTGCCCATCGACACAGTAAGAATGCGTAGATACCGCACGCAGATAGACTGCATAATGGCATATAGCGCGTTACGAGCGTTTCCGTTTTTTTAGTCCAGTGGCGCATCATCACACATCAAAGATGTATATATAGGTTCATCTTCTTCGATCTATCTAGAAATGAGGGAAACCGGCGATCGAACGACCGAGAAACCCGGGATATATATTATCGCATGCCTTGTTGTGTCTTACTTTGGAACATATTTCATTCATAGATTTTATTAAAACGAGGCGACGCCGTTTGCGACCGATATACACACCCGTACAAATGACAGCACATATTCTGCAGGCTATACACGTTTTCCCTAGCCAAAGTAACACTGAATATTTAGTTACGCATCAATACTTTTGTACACATCGATGTACATTGGTATTGTGTATTTATATAAGTATTCCGATCTTCCGGCGAACATTCTCTCCGTGCTATTTCTGGGTACGCCGAACCTCGAAGCGTAACTGTCAAAAAAAGGACGACAATTTCCGTCGCTTCGATCGTTACACGTATATTGTGCTCGTTTTGACGCTGAGTCTAAGGCCTCTTGTTAATCTTGTATCTTTTTTTGAATTAGGTCGGCAACACATCCAGTTCGTGTATTTGCGACAGCCAACAATACGACAGCACTATGCATATACAAGCGAATATACCATTAGTACACAGGGGTGTAAAAAGTTAATCTTTAACATACCATAACATAGCATAAAAAGATGGTAATTTCTAAAAAAAAAAAAAAGCCTGCTCATAGTGTAAGCATATGTTCCTAGAGGTTTCATAGAAAATGTCTCTTTGCACAATAGTAGGTACGGATAGTGATGACCTCTTTACAATCGTAACTTGTTGCCCTGTGAATTTACAATATTTTAATGATCAGTAGATCGAGATGGCTTTAATTAGCAACATAAGATACCATCACGCTAACGATCGGTTCGTCGCTAAATATCCGAATAATCTACTAGTAAGGTTCAGCGCAGTATCCCAATGGTACATTTGGGTGATCTGCTTTCGTTTCCGTCTTCTGCGTCGTTCGCATTCCGCCACCCGCCGTTCACTTCGTTGTCGTCTGCTACGCAAAAGAGGCGCGGTTTTTGGAATAAATGTTATTTACGAACCTTTTCAGTAAAAACAAAGCCAACAACAACCAAAGACTCCTACGATACAGGCGATTGTCTGCTAGAAATGCCAGCAGTCGCAGCATCTTGTCAAATGGTGTCGCACGTACGTACTCGCAATAGTACGTCTTCGTTAGCGTTGGCTGTCTTTTTTTTACGACTGGCGGCGCTGGTGCTAACGAGGGCGGAGTGCTGGCAATTGTAAACCGTAGACGGTCGCCAAATGCAAAAGTCGTTTCCTGTGATCACTTCAAGTATCATAACTAAGGCTCCCTATAGAAATTCTGCGTCACTGCCCAATTTTTTACTGCAACACGAATGGCCTGTATTGATGGCATTATTTAGTAGTTCCCCTTTCCGCCAACAGTCATCGCTGCTGCTTCCGTCGTCCTTTGGCCAGCCCCCGTTCCGTCTTCATTTTTCCTACGTATCGGACGCTACCCCTGTTATAGTTGTGCTTTCACTTTTAACCCTTTTTCGATATTCTTTGTTTGTAAAAAAGACAATGCTTTATACGCTAGTGTTGGCGTCGTTTGTCTATTCACAATAGATGTCTTCGCACAGCTTGTCTCAGAGTCTTGATTTAGTGCTGGTGGTAAATAGAAGGATACGGAAAAGCGAAAAACGTAATCAATGGGGTTTCATGGTATATAGTATGCAGTACCCTGTTATATATTGTAGTTTAAATGCAGGAGAAGCGCAACCATATCCAGATTCGACTACTATAGAAAGACTGCGTTCGAGATCGTATATTGTACACGGCCACACGTATTCTCTATACACGCATATATATATATATATATATATATATATATATATATATATATATATATATATACGCTGCTGTACCAAGCTTGGACGTTGTATAGTGACTGTATGAGGGTCTTTGTGATGGCTGGTTTCAGGCCGAGCTGGTATAACTCTAGTGCCGATTACTGTCGTACGGCGTTAAAGATGATTGAATATGCCTTAGTTTTCTATCATGTATTAACAGACGGACAGGTAAGTAGAGAGATAATTTATCGTTAGTGGCGGAGATGATGGAGTGAAAGGTGAAGCAGTTTTGTTAATGCCTTTGCCGCTGTTCGAACAAGATTCAGGCGGCTGAAAGCTGACCGTGTAATCGAGAAACTTTTGGTGGTTACCGTAAATTCACAGTTTATCCCTGCAAAGTACACAAACGATTTTGACACGCAAACATGTCGTGTATACATATTACAGCGCATTCAGTCGAGCTGGCGTATTGATTTAGGCAAATTACTCACGTCAAAAACTCAGATCTGGCCTAGCTCTGCTCTGAAGTAGCTTTGACCGCAGCGATACGATCGACCACGGGCTGAGCCTAGTGAGGATGGTGTTAACGTCGTATAAGGGCTCGAACCGTAAATCGATACATGCACTCTTGAGTTGACGTTGTTGCACCACGGCTGCTGACCAGCAATTCCATACAGACATGCCCCGTTAGGAAAGAATGAATAAGATAGGCAACATTATCTACAACGCGAATTACGTTACACAGTATTTCTAGCTACTGATACTGTTTCTGCAGTTCTAGTTGATAAAGAATTGGCTAGAGATTATGTACTAAATGGTATCGTGCGGTAAGGGGCAGACGATGGCCCCAAAGACGAGTGGCGAGGTAGGCATCAACATCGATTGTTATTCACAGTCAACAACTGATCGAGCAGCGACAACCAAACGAAGCCAAAAAATCAACCATCAGCCAATTAATTTTTCTCAACGGCCAGCTTTGTGAGGGAGGCAGCCGCGACATCAGCGGTACGAAAAAGAGCCTCAACTGCTGGCCCTGCCCCGCCTTGAGCCCTCTATACTCCCTTCATCATTTCAGTGTTGCGATCTATATAAATCGTACACAGTTTCTCGCCGCTCGCTTATATCAAAACAGACAGATCCAAAAGAAACGTCTGCGGTGATCTTGCGTCGTCTGGGTCGGCTTGTGCGGACGTTCGTCGCATGCAGCATATACCCTATTGTGAACGGGCCCGTTGAGGCCCTTATCGGCCTACATAGATATCTGTGTCCTGCAAAAATCGATACCACACGCTCATTTTACGCATATCAACCTGCATATGAAGACAGATTGGCTAAATCGTCTGACAACGACTTTAAGAATATGACGCAGTTCTATCTGTACTCGACGTACTTACATAGAGTCAAACAGCCTATTAGAGGACATTTGTTTTTGTCTGTTTTGTAAATGCATATACATCGATAGAGTTGCTGAAATACCTTAAGCGATGAATTTGCCGCCAAGCCGCAGGGGGCAATAATTTTAATGAACATTTCATTACGCAAATAGGACTTATTGGAGGTGTGGGGTACCTTCATAGCTTGATCAATGCTAAGCGCGAAGTCGTAGCCAGTCAAGTAATGTTTACCTCTTGAGAGTAGTTTCAGGGTGCATTTACATAGGCGGAAAGCCATAGCCCGTAAAATGGCGAGTTTTGAGTCTGCTCCAATCAGACTAAAACAAGATTAGAGTAAGTCGATAAACAGTATTTGTACCCACGTAGACTCCTCATCGCAATATAACACAACAGAAATCATTTTAATAACATCGACATCCAAAGTGTTTAGTGGGAATCGCAAACAGTAGATATACAACCTAAACAAATAAATTCGGGACACCGCCACATATAATTGATGGCAATATTTGCTAGTGGTATTATCGTGCTCATATAAACATAAATACGTCGATACGTATGCAAGTATGCTTTAATGTGACCGACGTCTACGGATTCGATAGATGCGTGACGTCTGCGAAGGGCAAACCGCAATGATAGGTGCAGGGTGTTGCCTAGCGCCAGAACGGTACACAGGATATACAAATAACATGCATCAACGCTATATATAGATATATCTCGCAAGCGCTTGATTTCCACCAGCGTTTTTCGCGACGTTCCAGCTAATGTAATAATATAGTGCTTGTGCCGTAATGCTATAACTGCCGCGAAGTCAGTCGGTGAAATCAAATCGCGGCTCAGCTGGCTAGAGTTGGTCTGTCTCGCTATTAAGGATACGAGCAAACGCCGTTGGTTGACCCCCAATGCCGTAGCAGCAGCGGCGGTGGAGGCCATCGCAGTAACGGCAGATCTAGCGCTTGCACAGAAACTGCATACCATGTACAGCGATAGTTCTTAGCTTTTGAGCATTAGAGCTGAATTGTCGCCCGGCTGCCAGCCCGTTTGTTCACCGTCGACGACACGCTACTACTTAATGCTCTGCGACACAGTTGGAAGAAACGACTCAGAAAAGAGGAAACACCGCCGAAGTATTTTTTCTTTTTTTCCTCACCTTTCTCCCGATTTGATGAGTACAAGAACACATATTACTAAAGAATACATAGCCCGAGTATTTGTAGGTGTTTGCGTTGACTACTTGGCCTGTAGCAAGTTGACGGAAGGCAGACGCGTGCTTCGTAAGGCCGCATGGGGCACGTTGCTATGTCATCGAACAGAGTCAACTAAAAGTTCATATCTGTATACGGGAACGCTGAGTACGGCTCAAGTCATATGAAGGAACGTTCGATGGTTACAGCGCTTCTGCGCACATAAACCGGAATAGTTAACACTTATTTGGTAGCCTTTGACGCACTCGCGTGGTCAGCCATCGGATGGGGTTCATCGGTGGCGTACAATTTTCGCAGAGGGAATAAAGTGCCTTAAGGACTTGAGCAGGCCAATAAAATGCTTGTTCGTGTGCAGCTTCCAAATTATAACAATAACAATACCAGTGATGACTGCTGTGACGGCGATGACGATGACGATGACGGTGGTGTAAACTTTGTAATTTTACGCGGCAACACAACTGCCATTGTGTGAAAAGCTCATGACTGTCATAACATAAAGGAAAGATAGGCCTGCATCAGGATTTATATGAACCTTGCCTATCGCAGGTGATATACGCAAAGCATGTACTCCGAATTTTTTTGTCAGTTTTAATAATCGTCTCGAAAAAGTCTGCTAAATAAATAGATTTGGATAAGTTCACTGGACCTGCTCCTCAACTCGTCCATTGACAAATGCATGTAACTATATGTGCGACGTTTCTGTCCGCTGCGACGTCGCCGGCCAAACGAGTTTCGTTCAAATAAAAAAAATCTCGATCAAAGTACGATCTCGACGAACGAATCATCAGCGTATAGCTTATCCTCCGCGGTGCAGTTCAAACGAAGAATCATTGGGTTGTGGGCCAACGACCCAGTGAAAGCAGAACAGCTTCGAGCAAAACATCAGCGTTTGCTGCCCAAATTTATCTTCGCATTTCTTGTTAAAAGATCGAACAAGCACACTGTTCTTTTGTACATAGCCGGGACCAAGTGGGCCTGTTGAGAGCAGGAAATTCTATCGAACATTCTCTGAGACCGGTTGGTTTTTGTATATCACTAAAGCTCATTGTGAGATCACCTACGAGGGATATACTTCTTTTAATAGGGTGCGTCAGCACTAACCTGAGCGAGCCTTAACAACTAGTTAGGGTTGTTTCGATTGTGGCATTATTGAAAAGAATTAACCTATGCTTACTTCCTTAACACAAACGACGAACTGGAATTTTTAGGCAAGTTTTTCTTTGCAAAACGTGTGATACGTACTGACCATTCAACTCTACCGTTCGCACAAAGAGAGTGGTCATGAAGATAGTATGGCCGTGGTAGGCTACCACAATGGGAATGGCAAACAACTGTGAAAATAAAATTGCTATCTGTTTCTGTTCCTCCCATGAGCTGATTAGAATATCATTACAGCTAATGGGAATGGACGATATCAGCTTTGTCCATATCATATAAGTATTATCGTTTCGGAAAGGTACAAATACATGCTCTTCACTCCCATATTTCATCCAGTTACAATACACTCGAAACATACGTGCCCGGCAAAAACAGCTGGACCCCATTGCTTTTTTACTACATGCAGCGGGTAGTAGGAACTGGTAGACACTATAATACGAGCGATAATAAGATATTCATTGAATATCGATTGGCGAGGCTGTTATCATGATAGTGATCATATTCGGTTAACTGGAATACAGGGACTACTCCGACGGAACGGCACCAATATCATTAGATAAGAACTTGTGTATTTATATAGTTATACAGTTGCTGATTGTATCAGTCATCTATTGTTTTATGAGCTGGATATGAATGGAGATTAAGCGAAAGCCTTTATGGACCTACAAAATAAACAATCAGTTTATAGGCAACGAACACTCGTCTGCCTATACTAGCATACAATTATATTAATCGTCCAGAAGCCACTAGTTGGACCCTTTTGAAAAAAAAAAAGAAACAGTTTTCCTTTTCCGACAAAATATATTCACTATTGTGCTTAGTCACTGTTTCAACAGGACTAAGTTGTTGTCAGCCGATGTAGCAGCGTTCGGCTAGAAGAAGTGTAGCCAAGGCACGGACGGATTCGAATGGCAAAATATACACATTTTTTTTTTGTTTTTTTTCAAAACAAAGTCAATTATTCAAAAAATGCGCCATTGTATATAAATATATGGTAAACAGCTAGCTATGGCGATACATTCGTATAGTATTCACTACCGAAGTTAACTAATCCATCGGTATTTCACTGCTCGCTATTGTTTCTGTACGACTACAGCCGCCGCTGCTGCTGCCGCTGCTGCTGCTGCTGCTGCTGCTGCTGCCAACTAAATTGCGTCCATTCTCTAATAAAATTCAACTGCCGCCTTTTGTCTGTGTACGACCGCTATCTCACGCCGCGAACTCACTTTTGCCCTCTCCTCATCACAGGGAACCCCCGGTACCTCTCTCGCTGTGTAAGGTCGCCCGCCTTCAAAGTTCTATTTGCTCGCTCCCTATTGTACCGTCCTGATCTGTTTTCGCTCAGTCCCGTGATGCTCCTAGTCAGATCCGGTCATTTGTTTCGCTTTTTATCAACGACATTAGCGCGTCGCCGCTGCTGCCTCCGTTATTGCCGTTGCTTACTCTGAGACCAATTCATTCATGCATTAGTCGGAGTGGACAACACAATCGACCTAAAGTTGGCATCGGAACCCTCAAGGACCACACGCAGTGATAGGCAGATAGATGGCCTGACAAGCAGCATCGCCTCTGTAATGACAACAGAAGTGACATCAGCAAACATTTCTAGAACAACAGCTTCTGCTACATGTTCGATCCGTCTGTTCGTCTGTCGTGCGCACGATTAATTATTTGCTCGTATCTTGCTTTTGTCTGTGTTCCTCTCTTATGCCTCGGCCGGCAGCACAGAGTCTACTTATCAGTTTGGCGGTCTGCCTTCGTTCGTTGATTCGTTCCTTGCGATAGCCCTACGTCTCGCCTGCCGTGTCGCTATCTTCCCCATACTGAGCTTTTTCTAATTTTACCCCCCTCTACCCCATTCCGCATCTGCTACGGCGACGCCATTACTGCCACTGAATCCGTCACCGATTAGGCAAACTGAGCCGATCCAGCCGACGGAACCGAATCGACTACTGCTAATGTCAAGAACAACAACAATCGCATGAAATGACTCGCCCTGCACGAACCGATGTCACGCCTCAACGCATTTCAACGTCATAGATCATTACGCTCATCTGCATCCGAAACGCTGCTTTTAGTTGTTGTTAGTACATTTAACATTACTTTTCCGCCAGAGTCGAAGATGGAGACAGTAGTAATGCTGATGATTGTGATTATTAGCTGTAGATCTTCCCGGATTGCGGCGAGAAAATGGAGCTAATGGAAAAGGCCGCGCGTGAAGGCTCTGAGTGCAGTGTGCCAGCCTACAGCCCTCGGCCACTGACTGTGCAGGATTACGGTTGATTAACGTACAGGCACCGGTGTGCTTTGCCCAATTAGATTTGCAATTGTTTCAGTTTGTTCATTCCTATGTAGTATAGGTTGTACTGCAGTGATCGTGTACAAATATGTGATCGCTTGTGCAAATTATCCATTTCCTCAGGTCTGATGGTGAAGTTCATCATACGCCCGTGTCATAGAGCGATCTGCTGGAACGCAGCCTCGGTAGAACGCATATCGTCCTATTGCTGGCTAGGAGAAAAGAGCCGCCGCCGTCGCCGCCATTCGAGTTTCAAACAGAATGGACCTTTTTCTTACCGAAGCAGGTTGTAAATGCGCGACCCTGTTCTTATGTCTACACTCCAATCATGGTAGTGCAGTAATTACAGCATTAATGACAATAACAGGGCGGTTGAACTGATTCAATTACGACTGGGCAATGAATAAGAAAAAAGAAACTCGCCCAGCCACTTAGTCACAACAATGGACTTTTCGACGATGTCACCTGCTCTACTGAGCGTAATAGCAATTTTTGTAGCAAAACATACCGGGTCCGTGTCTGCCCCCTTCATGCGCATATGTACAGGAACAGCTGCCACAATGGCGGTGGCGGCGGCGGCGGCGGCGGCGGTAACCGCTGTAGCAGCAGCAGCAGTAGTGGTGCCAAAGCAAAGAGACTGCTGTTTAGAAAATCTCTAAGCCCCACCTAACTTCCTGCCCGTCCGTCTACCTATCTGGCGCTGAACCCAGTCAGACACACTGCGAAATTCCCATTTTTTCTTTGCCCGTTCTTCTTTTTGCACAAGCCAAGCGAAGCCGACGTACCGGCATATTTTTCATTCTGCCACTAACAGTCATCCAGCTAAAGAAGGAGTCGAGAGGCTCGCGCCATAGACCAATAGAGTGACAGTTAGAGAACGGAACCATAGAGAAACGAAGCTATCGAAAAATAAGGCAAAAGCGTCCGTCGTACCTGTAGTGCTGGTAGGAGGGAAGGAAGCAGCTGCCACGCTGCCGTTAGCCGAGACTGTGGCGGCAGCGGCAGCGGTAGCGGTAGCTTTTAATGCCGCGTCCATGCCAAAAACATTCTCTACCGCTTTCTGGGTTATTGGCGAAAAGAAAAGTGCAGGTACGAGCGTTGCTGCTGGCACTGCTTAAACTGAGTAAAAGTAACGAATAGGCCAAGATGGGATGAATCGTATCGTAACGCATCGGTACAAAAAGGGTAAAAAAAAACTAACCCGAAATAGTCGTCGTCCTAGTAATGCCATCGGCGCCTGGAACAGCGCCGGGAGTAAATCATTCCGCCCATACGTTGTATGTTTATCGAAGGGTTGCCGTCTTAGCGTTTCCGTTTGCTTGTCTTGTTCGGGCGGCGTATGCGGCGCGGGCCCAGCTCACTTGTTAATGAGCGTGGATATCTCTATGTGCGTCTCTTTGTCGCTGGTATAGCGCCATGGGCGTCATCTTGATCTGCGTTGTACATTTTGGTTCCCCGAAATTACTTTTTTTTTCCCCTTATTCTTTGTCTCCCCATTTTCCCTCTCTCCTCCTGTTTTCGTATCTCCCTATGTCTGATTCTGTTCCCCTATCGTTCTCAAGCGCTGGGTACCCGCATCGTCATATCAGTGTGGTAGCGATACGGTGATAGTCGCGCATCTTTCGTTTCGAGCTACAAAAGGATCAGATCGGGGTGCTGTTGTTGCAGCCGTCAGCCGTTCTCCCACCACGTTGTCTATGTACCGTAACGAACAGGCGGCTGCTGCTGGTGCGATATGCAGCTGCCACGAATGCCAAAAATATATGCCAGTGTTATTCTATGCCTTACCACGCGATAGTGTCGTTTTCGTTAGTTACTCGTTCGAGCCACGAAGACAAGGGAAACTGCCGTCGTTCCTATTAAGCTCAAACGGAGCGCAGAATAACCGAGCGTTTGGTCCAACTTTGGCTAGAGTTAATGCATGATGATGAGCACTGACCGATACGATGTTGCGCACGCAGACACGGGATCAAAGCGCGGCACGATCGGTCGAGGAACACGTTTAAATACGTAGGAACAGGGTTGACTAATTAGACACTTGTGTTTAGCGCGTAGTATCTCAATCGCTTTGAGTTTGCTTCCCACTATCTTATATGTAAGTTCGACGAATTTTAAAGTTGGATACACGTATAGTCCGAAGATGGAATTAATGACGAGTAATGTGCATTATAATGACCTGGCATGGTGGTTGTCTTCTCTCTGAAATGAAGCCCGAAATAGGTCAAGCTCGGATCTGGCCGTGGGCATTTTGTGGTCGTGGACACAAAAATAAACATAAAAATTGTACCTTTTATATATAAGTGATGGATTCTAAATGCAGAATTCAGGTACCAGGATGGCGCAGCCTTGATCATGGCCGCGGATCGGCAGGCAACGGGAGCTTCGAACACGAGGTTTGCGTTCAGGGATCTGTCAGTCGGCCGACAGACTATCACCGTCTGCAGTCGACGTCCATTTGGCTGAGTTTCTTATCCGGGATTCAACGCGCTGCCGCTATCACCAAAAAGCTCCGGACTATAGCATTATTTCTACTCGCAGGGCGCATCTTTACAATATACATATATCGTTTAATCATGTTTGTTGATCAACGGTTAATTATATCAACAGCGTATCTAGCCCATGGGACACTTCATAACGCTACCCCCATTTCCAATATAAAATGGGAAAGCTTCATAGAGTGAGGTTCAACGGAGTTATGTCAGTATATTTTTCAGAACGGTTCAGAAAAAAAACCATCGTTTTGCTCCTCGCAGCAGAATCAATGATAACAACGAAGACAGCGTCCAGTCTATCCCTATCTATTGGCTGTGTAGCCACGCTACGACCACTGGTGTCAAGTTTTAATAGGATCGAGAAGTGGCCATTTTTCTTGGACGTAAAACGGCCAACAGGAAGAGTAAAAATTGCAGAAGCGACAGCAACAACATATATATGTATATAGCTTATATAATAACTTATATACAACACCTATATAACATATATGCGTACACCGAGGATGCGGAACAAGAGAACAGAAAAGTACTCAGCTCTACTGAGTGGCAGTCCTTCACAGCTACACACGAAACAGTTTCGTGTGTCTTTGTAGACTGTCCTATAACGTTTGTGTGCGCACGAACATTTCAGGCCGAAATACACCGGCGCTAGAGCCAGAGGTGGAGCAACGAAAAACGCTGGTTAACGTACAGTCAACGTATATATATGAATGTCATATTATCGTTATTGGCTGCCACGAAGAAGTTACTATCGAAATGGAAATTGACCGATGAGAAATGGCAAAGACGAAACAATTGACTGCTGCACTAACAAACGTATAAACAGCTATCCATTTACCGAGTATGCAGGCATCTGTACGATGAAAAATAGGATTTTGCATAAGATAAATTCAGACGAAGTCATATTTGCTCATTGTAAATGGCAGGAACGAACTAGAAAAATTTTCCTAGGCCATATGTCCTATTTTGAATGGTTAGTATTGACGGAAAATGTAGGGAATGGATTTTCTAAATGACAATCTCACGCATAGTTATAGTCGAACTACGAATTCAGGACATTAGTATATGTAGTAAGTAGATTTACATATATATCTATGTATTGGCTAGGACACACGACTATTCGAAGCTCAGGTAGCTTTGGCGCGTCCTAATTTTATCGCATTTTTGTATTGATCATTCAGTGTATGAAAATCGTGGGAGAACAAACGCATTGAAATTTAAGTGCAACAAAATAAAATTGTTTTATGTACTCCAGATGTTTTCACATATTTTCTGTACAAGCAACACTTGAAATAAGTTGTCCTCGGATGCAGAGTTCTGATGGGTTCTAAACATGGGAACTGCTAAAGATTGGGCAAAAAGCGCATTGCAGCTGGCATAAGTTCCGTGCACTAATAACAAGTTCATTCACTAGCACGAGCTTTGTTCACTATTAAATTTTCAGGTATGCAGCAGGCGGAAAGTGTCGAAAATTTGCGATCGTTCCCAGGATTGCTGACGTTACAATACAAAATGAAAGATGGATCCAGTCCAATGCCTTACGCTGTCGTAAAGTAGCGGGAGGGTTATGATGACATTAGCGGCCGAAAATTATTTAGTCCTGAGTAGAAAAGTTATTTATCTTTAATAATTCGCTGATAAAAACACAGCTGATAACTGTAATGTTTTGTTCACTTCTGGACGTCTTTACAAAATAGCAAAAAAAGATAGCAAATACGTTCTACATGTGCAATTTTCGATCACAGCTTTATGTAAAATTTATATTACAAATATCTTGCTAACATTAATTCGTACCGGGCTGAACGTTAATCCACCCTCAATGTCACTCAAAAAAAACATGTAAGAACCCCTACTATTGGTAGGGCAAAACACCGTAAACTCATTGATTTTCTGATTGAAAAGCTCCTCCATCATTTCGTGGTTAGGGCCCGCTTACTTTGTTATTAACTTTTGTCGGTTGTCCTCTTATTTCGGGCGGAGCTCAGATGTCGTCGACAAACATGGATGCCGTATCAGTTCACCGACTAATTAAGTTTGTATAATAACGGCGAACACATCTCACGCATAGCATACAAGATGTCCTAAAAAAATGCATACGTTACAACTTAATTGGGCCATTATTTTTTGGTGCCAAGTAGTTGAATTGATTGGGAAAATCTCTTTTGTCACGTATTCAGGAAGTCTTTGGTGTGTATGGTAAATTTTGTTTCCTTCAGGACGGAGAACTGTTACACCATCTTCATGATGTATCTTCAAATCATGATAAGAATTTTTTAAACAGAAAGGTCCGTCGAGCAAGTGTCTCGGCCGTTTCCCAGACCTGACTTCAATGCCTTCTTTCGCGGGATTCCTCAAAGATAAAGTCCACACCGAAAAACCGATGATACTGTATGATGTGAAGGCTTTTTAAAGTTTGAAAATCAGTAGCCCGCCTCTGTTGCTGCTCGGTAGACCAAGACTAAATTTGAGAATTTGTAGTAAAAATAAAAGGTTCTACATGTAAATTCTTTTGAAATTAAAATATAAATAGAAACTAAAGTAATACTCCGTCGAAATATGTATACATTTTTTAATTACGCCGTACTTTATTTCGCAAGATTCTCCAAGCTAACTTTTAGTCAGCTTTTTTCCTCCTGTCATCCTATTTGTTATCATTTTTCAATATCGCGTCAAGGAAAGCCCTACGACTTAACTAAGCTCAAGGCGTTTGGGGCGCTTCCAGGTACAGTTGCGCCAGTGAATGGCTATATATACATATATATATATATATATATCTAACTTCTCTTGATAAGGAACTATGAGCAAGTATCTACCATCCAGTCATATTCTTACTTTGGACATAATGCTTGCCACAGCTTTCAACACTTTGAATCTATTTTCATGCCATCTGTTGGCTCACAAACTCGAATTTCCAGATCTTGAAGGACATCAATAAGCAGACAACGATCATTGTGTGATTCACTTACCGTAACTCACCGAACAGCGTCTGTTAAAACACCGATATCGGCCATTTAATTATTCAGTACGGATACTTTAGTGACAATAAAATTTCCTCCAGGCTTCTGTTCATGTTTTCCTGCACGGGACCGCTAGCGGGCTCCGCTCATCGGTTCCTCCGTGACCCCTGTGTTTAGCTTGCTAAACATTTAACAAACGGCGTCGACAACGACGGTGTATCGTCGACAATTCCAACTACAAACTCCGCAGTAGTCTAACCGAGCTAGGCCTAGCTACGACCGAATTATCTCTACACCGGGTGTCTCTTATCGGACCCGTTAGTCTTTGGTCTCGCGATAGGACAAAGGAAATGCATGCGATTATTTGTCAATGTTATAAGAAAAAAGTAAGATAAGGAGCAATGGCACTGGGAGAAGGGAGTCGCATTGCGACAGAAACGTAAGCAATGCTCTCCAAGTGAAATAGCTCAGAGACTAATATTAATTGATTTATAGCCTCCCAAATGATATATATATATATATATATATATATATATATATATATATATATATATATATATATATATAGAGAGAGAGAGAGAGAGAGAGAGAGAGAGAGAGGAGGGACGTATTTGTAGATCTATAATATCGTATTTTAATGATAATAATAATGATTTTTAATAGTCACCCGTGGATGAACTACATAGAAGGTTTTATATCTGTTGTTACAATAACGTTACCAGGGCAAAGTAAACGGCGTCGCTCCAAGTTCAACAAACATCGACCGTAAATCATTTTAATGTAATGTGACAGTCTCTTCAAGTGAGTAGCTCGTGAGAGAACGATGTATCCTTCGGCCCCGTTATGTATGTGTTTGTGTACATTTCTACCTGTACATGTCTCTGTGTTCGTGCGCGCTACGTCAAGGACGTCGAATTGATTGAATTCCCCATCATTAATAACAATAGCATTTTGAACGGACAGCAAAAACGGCAGCAACAGTTCATAGTTTATCAAAATGGCGTGTGTGTATGTGCGGCTTACACTGCGCATGCGATATTTTTTCGTAATCATCCGTGTGAGACTGCAAGAGGGTGAGGACTAGTTGAGAATGGACGACAACATAATGATACTTTGTTATTATCATGCTTATTATTAGTTGCGGCAGTGTGTGTTTATGGGCGAATACTTTTATGTTTATTCACGTAAGAGCGCGTCTGAGGGTCATCTACGTTATATATTAAACGCTGCAGCTGAGCATAGGAGACGTATCGACGTCCTATCCGGCCACCGCCCGCCGAATACCGAGTACGCGAACGATTTTAAGCAGCGGCAAGGGACTGTTGTGCTTAGCGATTCATACCCTGTTGTGATGCATGGCTAAATGAAGTTTGTATGTAAATGGAGCAGAACCGCATAGAAGAAAGCATCGCCTCTGTAGGCGATGACGATTACGGGAATGGCGGACGGTCAAACGGTAATGACAGCAGCAGAATTGATGTACCTTTCATTCCTGCTTGCTGTCTACGACGATTAGATATAAAATGCTGATTGGTAAGAATGACCAGACGCTTGACAAAACGCTTTCTAACTGAACAACGGGGGCAAAAGTGCCATAGAGCAGTCGCCGTTCGGTGCCATTGTTAGACTTTCTGTGGTCCTTTGGCGGTGCGTTCTATCGTAGCGGTCCAGGTGACAGGACATAAACCCTTCGCAACTTCCGCAGAAAGCGCAGATCAGCTGGCTAGCTAGCTAGACCGGAAACAGCATCAGTGGCAATCGAACACCCATTTAAATGAATTTGGACAAAAACTGTTTGAAGCGGTAATAGCGGCGTGTCAACTGGAAATGCAGAAAAGCTGCTATCTTCTAATCGGGCAGCATGCATGTCAATATGGATGCATGCCTACGACACACCGTTACGCACCTCTCATAGCATATGGACAAATCACACAAACGACACTATTTTTAAGCGAAATATTTAAGTGACTTTCATATAATATTAGTCAATACTAATTGGCCGTTTTTATCAACGAGCGATTCGTCACAACTTACAGAAGAACTTCAGTCAACACAAGGTTCGTTCCAGGTGAAACAGTTTCATAGAGTAGACTAAACGAAACATGTTTCTTTGAAGTGCTCAATATATATGAGACGTCTTAAAAGACTATTGTGTGTTTACTATGCAAAAAACATGGCACAGCAATGTCATTATGATCGAAGACTTACAGCAGGAATTGTCTTGCAGATTAATTACGGTAATGTTTATACTATACTGGCATCGATAGCATGAAAATGCACAGAAGTAGATATGTGGTATATATAGGTGGTACTTTCTCTACGTGATAAATTCAATAGTCAGTCGTAATTCTCAATTAATACGGTGTAGGTAACAATCAGTGCGTTTTATCATTCCACAGAGATGATATCGCCAATGAGGCCAACGTCTCTATTCTGTTTCGTGCCGCATTGTCTTCCACCGAAATACAGGATTGCTTCCCTGTTGTCAGCGAAGGCTGCAACAACCCAATGCCAGGTGCATTCGTAGCGTCTGAGTAGTTTAAGACTCTTTCACCCGTATTCATACAACAGAATAATGCCGGTTTGATCGGTCATTTATCGAATCCATCGTCGGAGCCCTGGATCAAAACAGCTTGTGAATTTCTGTTGTCACCAATGTAGAATCGCTCATGCAGAAAAATCGTACTCGCTCGTCCCCAGAGTCGAAGCTAACAGAAGGCAGTGCGCCGACGCGTCGCGCGAACGGAACAGCTTCTGATGATTGTTTGCACTATCATCGTTAGTATAACCATTGCTGACGTTGTCGTTACCGCTGTTGTTATGGCTGTAAATGCGCGCTAGTCGTCTGCCATAAACGGAGATCACATCACTCTGTGCTAAACATCTTCGCAGTTATCTTCCGTACAGCCTGTTATGATCGTCAGCAATACCCTCAGAGAGCGCACTTCTTCAGTGCAAACAATGAAAAAAGCAATACCACTGTAGAACGACAGTGGAGCAGGTCATTCGATTCGTTTGTGCGGGAGAAGCCATCGCAACTTTTGCTGCTGACAGGCACCGATACTTTTGGTTGGTAGAAGGCAAACAAACAGAAAACCTTATTTTGTTTAGCACTCAGCAAGGTTTACTTGCCAGCGGCTTCGTTGGCTATAGGTAGGCTGTCGAAGAAATCGTTGACGGCTACGATGTACCGGCCCCTAGGCATCTCAGCCTTCCTGGGGCGGACCTGGCCGTCGCTGTGCCCAGACACACTAAGGACCAGTGAGGAAAAATCAGGGCTTCTAAGAGGTTTGAAAAGAGGCAAGCACGAAAGAAGAAAAAAAACTAGGAAAATGTCTACGTTCCTTAGTTTAATACTCGTGTAGTTCACGAGCTTATAGCGCCTCTTCATAAAAACTATCGATAACTTTCCTAGTTCCAAATGAACGTTTTGAGCTATTTATTGGGCTATTTATTCTAACTTCATATATCAATGTCGCTGAACTGATATACGATGTACTTATAGTCGCATATGCTTTGGCTATAAATGAGCTTCTTTCTAGTAGAAAAGGGATATGATCAGTGAGGTACGTGCTAGCGAACTTCCTCTATTTGGACAGTTAGAATTTTCATTGATATCCTTAGCCGGCATTGTGTGGCGTGCAGCTGACATGATTTCGACGAGACACTCGGTTGTTTATTAGGATTATTTATTAGTATGTTACTTATTTGCCAACACAGGTCTGCTAAGACGTTGTTCTGCTTTTTCCATCACCGACAAACTGGAATTTTTCCGCAGTAAATAGTGGACCGACCCTATAGCGCGACACGACGATTGGCGTCTAGTTGTAGTAGCTAAGGGCGTCTGAAAAAGCCAAAAGTTTACGGTATCTGAATAAATAGTATGCCTGCAGTTTTAGGACATTTTTTCGGATGTATTAATGATTCTATGCAAAGCGACGTCATGTAAAGTGTATAGAGACGAAGGCGTACAAAACAACTACTGAGTGCTATAAGAGTTTCGTCAGAGAGGATTTTAGATATGTGAAATTGATATAGATCGTCATTGCACCTTCAAGTGTGTTGAAGGACAAAGCCCAGATTGGTTACGTGTAGAAAACGCTTCCACTGGCTTGCCTTCCTTGCCCAGCCTTTTAAAATACGACCTTTGTTATTTCTATAAGGAAAAATAGTAGAACAGCACTTAGAGCCATAAAGTTAGATAATTTTATGATAAGTAACTGACAACATCACAAAAAAAAAACAGAGAGAAAATTTAGCCGTGTCCACTCTGATAAAGCAACCTCACTTTTAGCCAGATTCTGAAACATAACTAAGATCAATCATGGATATCAAGCAAATACAACAAAGCATGCCGTTAATTATTTTAACTAGATCCTATATTTTGCACCAAAAACGGGAACCATTACAAAGTTCAATATGTAGAATAAGTTCAAAGTGAATCTATTTTTACCAATTTGTCAAGATTCTCTAGACTAAGCCTGTCTTGTAGGCAAAGTGTTTTACAGCCGAAAAGTTGTTACAAAATTTTAGCACAACTATAATTACAGAGAATTTAAGTTACAATTATAGATTTAATACTTTTACAGTGGTTGAACCAATTAACAAAGGCTGCTCCTGAAGGCTTTGTAACCTCATCTACGTTATAGCGCCCTATATTTAACTGTAACTTAATGAAATGCAATCTGGAAGGCGCAGTCGATAAGATCGGTGTCTCCAGAGGTCTAATTGCGTTATCTCTTAAACGTAACTTTCTCAAAATTTTTAAGCTAGTGACATTCGAATAAAAAGCTGTCCTATCGAATTAGCTGTTTTCAGGCCATTGGCTCTCTTAGACTAATCAAAATAGTCAACTATTCGGGGCGACTCTGTAAACGACTACTGACTCTACGTGCGAACAACAGTTGTTTGCGTCAGCCACTGATACAACAGCAAGAACGCATTAAAGGGCCATTCAGAACCAGCGACGTCCATCTACTTACTATCTGTGTCATTGGTTGCAGTGCCGATACAGAAAGCCACACCTCGCTTCCCTTCGCTCGAGTCCCGTCTCGATGACATCGTGAGGGCACACAAAACAAAGAAGGGGGAAAGCTTGCCTAGAGTGCTTTCTTTTTCTAAACCTAAACAAAGCACAATGATATCTGTCTTGCCTTCTGTCCATCCATGTACTCTTATTTCGGCTAGCGTGTAGATTGAACGACGATTCTAGTGGGTTTACCCATTGTCGGTTGTTTGGGTCGACCACTGTTGGGGCTTCCCTTTTCGTGTATTTTTCTTTCTCGAACAACGGAGTGAAATAGAGACGAAAACGAGGAAGACCACTGAGCACAACACACACACACACACACACACACACACACACATTGCCGTATACTGCTCAACATATACAAACTTAGATGAATATATCTATAACCATATAGCTTGGGAACGTAGTACAAATAATCAGGTAATGACGGGGACAACAGGGTGCCGATTCATATCGCTCAGTTCTTGTGTCGTAAAAGTCCAGGCTTTTTCCGAGCCTAGCCCCATCAATGGCACCTATACAGTTTCAGTTGGGAGATAAATGTCATTTGACATAAAACAGAAATAAGTGGGTTACCTATTTATACACTTCATAGGTTGGTTTTAGAGAATACATATTTATGTATACATTTGTTCCTGTTATTTGGTGTCATCCGCGTGTATGACCTGGACCGGCCATAAAAAAAGAGCCGTGTATTAGGTAATTCAGAATACGCATTGCATTTGTTTAAAGCATCATATAGGCAAAAGGACAAAGTAAACATTTACAATTTTGCGCCTCGTTAACAATGATCCTTCATCCAAGTATCTTTTCCTGAGAAGCGATCGAGTGGTGCCAAATGCTTATTCGGTTCTTCGGTTATTTGCATTCGGATATATACGAATATAACGAGCTGACCTGCCACTGTGCGCTTGAAGGAGGGAACGAGACGTGACCGAGAAGAGGCGGAAGGGACTAGCTAAGTGCGATTCAATTCTACTCTTCAATGGCAGCTACTCTTTTGTTGTCCTTTGATGCGGCATCAGGAGTTTGACCTGTTTTACCACATGACTGTGTTATTGTTGCTATTACGGGTGGTGCTTTCTGCCGGTAGAAGTCAAAGTAATCGCACAATGGACACCTTTTTCGTTGGCGATTTTCTCAGACCTATCTTTGGGTCGAGTAGCTAGGTTAACTTCAAATGACCGGCCAGTGCCGCCGAAATTATCAATATAGCAGAGATCCTTCTCTTCGAAGCAAATACATTTTTCTTTTCTGTCGTCTTCTGATACAATGCAATAATGAAGAATGCAGGTTCTGTTGCCGACAGTAGCCCATTCGGTCATAAATGGGCTGTCTCATGAAATCACTATATATAGCACACATAGTGTTCTGTGACGCTGGTCGTGTGAAAGCCATATGTCTTGCCGTACAGGAAACTGTTTGATAAACTTTGCTACCAGTTAAAGTGACTAGGACCGTTTAATGATCATTCCAATACATGTTAATTGAAGGTCTTCATCGCACCGTATGGAATATATGAAGTTTCAGCTTTGGCAAAGGGTAGAAGGCAACCACCATAAGAAGTTTGGACGACATAAGGCTGGCTGTCGTTTTAGCCATAAAAGCGAAATCGTAGCAGTTTAATAGAGAAAACTATAGACGATCGTAAATCAGAACAACGAAAATAACTATGCCATATCTGCCCAGATATGCAATTTATAAATTAGGGAAATGTATTTACGTCGTAGAATTAACGCCGGTTGAATTGAGAGGGAACACTGCTGCTACAGTATCTGCCTTAAGCAAACAGCAGAAATTTATATCTATAATGAATTGAAATGGTCTACGTCCCTGCATTTGTAAACGCCATTAATCCACATCTGCTATTCTTCGCTCTAATTAATTTCATACCAACTAACTAGCTACGCCTTAGATACCATCTCGTTCGTAATGACATTCACAATACACTTGTTACCCAAGTTAATAATGATCTAAGTGGAGCCTTATATTCTAGCATCTATTCATAACTTTTGCTGTAGTCCAACGGTTCTGTCGTTCGTCCTTAGGCAAGCCTTCAACTTTTTTTCATTATGTGCCAAAGCCTGCTTTCCAGCTCGTTACGCCCTAGCAAACAGGAAATGCTCTTAGTGCCGACGGAAGATAGCGGAAGATGGATCAAAGGCTATTTCGTGTACATTTTTTAGACTTTCATAGCATTGGCTTATTGTGTAAAAAATACCGCGTCGAAATATCTCGTCAATTTTATTATCGCAGACGAGACCTGAGCGACGAGTACGAGCCAAAACTTCAAATACAAAGCTGTTTTTCGTTACTTGACAGCTGAAGTATAGCGCACTACGGACGACTAATACCAGTGGTCGTCGTATAGCATTCGTCCGAAGCTGGCCAAACAATGACAATCATGGAAAAAAGAGATACAAAAACAGTAATCAACACAACTCTGATAACAGTATTCGAAGCAGTATATATTTAACATTGGTCTTCATTATTATCCGGGCAAGCGATACATAAACATAAAAGAAAGAGACTATTACAACGAAATTTGTGTTCGGACAAAGAGTTCATATTAGCGTAAAAACATTCATTTTAAGGGGATCAAATGAGTATGGAGCTCAAGTCTCTCCCAAAGATATTTAATAGCTATAAAAGTGCACCACGAGAGGTAAGGGTAATGACAGATAGACCAGCCTAAGCCCTAAGATTCGCTATGATTAGCTGTTACAAGGCACTTTCACTGGGTTTGCGGGTCCTAGCTGTTATGATTCTGAAAAGGGCTCCTTCCTTCCTTCCCGGAAAAAAATAAGTCTGGCGCTGTTTCTAGATTACACTGAACATTCTTGGACGGCCTGCCAATTGCAACTACTTGTCGAAGTTACCCTCACCTATAATTTCAATCTACAGCTTCTATTCAACGAAATATAGCTAAGCTACGTAACATACCTCGATACCATTATAGTGGTTCTTTCTTTTACTAAAAACGTATACTCGTCTACCCCTCTATCATGTTTCTCCAAGTTTACGCGAGCCGTAAAAAAAACAGTAACGCATCAGATCAAACTACTAGTACGTTTGTTAAGCGTTTACGATACCTCTGCTGCGGTGCGTGATCGATTTATTTATCAGCGTCACATCGTTCACCGTTGACTCTGTATACAAAACGTATACAGATAAATAGTGTTGTGAAGCTACTTTGCATATGCCCCCATGTGGTTGTTTGGTCAGTAAAAGATGAATAAGTTTACTCACTCACTCGGCTTCTCTTGGCCGTCTCCCTTACGGATATCGAATACGCACAAAGGTCATAAAAAGTACATTTATGATCTAAGAATTATACTCTGCTTTCGTATGTATTTGAAAATCATGTTACCGAATAAAAATTTTAGCACAGTTATTTTTTCAAGTGTAATTTCACATTGTGACTGAGAAGTGTAGGCGTGCTAACTTAGAAGTTCTACAGTAAAATGCTATTATACTGTGAACAAGTTAACTTCTCTAAATAGAATGCGTTGCAATACCTGCATATAGCAGCATATATACTGAAGATATTGTGAGAAGCTTCTCACTGACAGGCTTCGGCGCTGTTTACCTGCTCCAGTGCCGTTTGCTTATTTACTTTATGATCGAGGAACGCTAAGCGACAACAGAAACGCTTTCTGCTAATGTCCGTCAACAGATTTATTTTTATTTGAAACCATATCTCGTATATACGCATGTAGTTTTGCAGTGAACTGGAAGTTTCCCGCGCAAATTTTTGAGCTAATTAAGCCACCTTGCACCAAACATCTTGTGTTCAAGAGTACCAATTAATTATAAGCATGGTTAACTGCTCGCTAAGCACGGTACTTATTATCCATTAGCTCTGTGCTTAGAAGCATTTGTGCTTTACATGACTAACTTACATGCTAAAATGAGCTAGTCCCAGAACTTACGGATTAGTTGTAGATTTTGTCGGACGCATCGTTTCGTCTATGACTTCATTTTCTGGCCTCTTTCCTTTACATTTCCATACAAATATCCGAATAAATCTATATAGTAACCTAATTGCTCATCGCAGGAACAATCGGTATTTTGCTCGCTACGTTACGTTCATACATCTATTTGCGTTTTTCGTACGTTTCAAAGGACACAGGTTACGCACACAAGGATACGCCGCGCGGATTACGCCAACGAAAGGAACAGCTAGCTAACAAAGATTCACTTCGGGCCTGCCGAAGTCCAGGACGAATAATGTCATATTGTGAATAGGCGAACAGCTATTACCAGCGGAATAAAGGACGACTACCGACGACTTTTGTAAGGTTCTTTTTGGACCGACGATAAAGGGCGTTTGTCTCTTGGTGCCGTAATGTTATAATTGATGAGGTGCATTTGGAATAAGACGCATTCTTGCAGCAACTCCGTGTTTGATTTTTGTCAAAAAAAAAGGGAGCATCTGACTTAGGTTGGAATCTTCCAAGTGAACGCCACGATATCGGTAGCTGATAAATTATATTATAGAACAACTAACATTTTATAGCCAAAGAGCCGGACAGCATATATGTCGATGAACGCAAAAAGCGTAATCAGTTACATATAAGCATTTTTTTGGGATCGAGTATCGTGATGTCGATGCATCTCGGATAGCATTCTAGGCAAGAGCTTGAAGTCGATGAGAATAGCGTTCTTTACCAAATGCAGAGAGAGCTCTGAATCTGAATTGCTCATCAGACAGGTCCCACCATAGCCAATGTTAGTTACGATCTTTATTAGTTCTCATATAGGCCTCCTGCGATCCGTGCGTATGCAATCGATATGTGCGATAAAGTGCTTCGAGTGACATCTTTATTCCATTGAATAGAAGGCTCGTTTTTGATAAAGATAATGAAGTAAGTTCTAAAGGTTACAGTGTTGGGTAGGCCGTAGACTTGAGTTGGAAAACTCGAATATTATAGCAGTTTACTCAACAACAATTGACAACTATTAACTGCAGAGAGCTGAAACAGCCGGCTGCTTTACCTAGATTCGCTAAAAAAAACTCGACAGTTTCCTATCAGCATTACACGATCGGTCTTCGTAGGACTTTGTCCTACTTCGGGATATAACTGAATTTAGTTCAAACACTCGCAGCTTTATTTTCTTACCTGTTTTCCTGTTGTGCCAGGCCTCCTCAACCGTCTTTGGCGCGTCGTACCTATGTATGATGAAAGAGCTCCAGTCATATCGTAAAAAAATAAGGCAACATTCCCCAATAATGAGGCGCTACACAAATAGAAATTATTTGTTAAATGTGCTCCTGAATTCGTTGCTAGCTGTTTCGCGTGCCGTCCTGCCAAACTCCTTCCTCGCAGAGCCTTCAGTTTAATTCTGCTGTTCTTAGTAACCGCGGTAGCGTTCTGTGCACGGGATAATAGCACAGGGATAGAATTTTTTTCTCATTTGTATGGCTGTCGTTACTTGGTAGCGTTACAGCACGTATTGCACGGATTTGCCGTTAAAATTTCACATGAATAGTTAGTTAAGTGTTCGTAAAGCTGGCTGGACAATGTACATACGCAAGCCGAATCGCTAAAAACAGAATATCGCGTTTGATCTAACTACTGATATTGTATTGATAATAACTACTGATTCGTCAGTCTTCACCGGTCGATATTTGGATCTCTAAAATATAAGGGGAAAAGGTAATTAGAGTGGGCTAGACTATTTGTTTGTACCAAGATGCCTATTATATCACAGCTTTGGTCAGTGTTTCGTGTGTTTATCCGTACATTGCTTGGAACTTTGAGCACCACTGCATATCGTTTAGCCAGTGTTCTCTGGAAAGTAGTTCCCACGGAGAGGTTACCGCTACGAACGTCGTATTTTCTTTTCGTTGTCTCATCCCGCGCGAAGCGTATCTTTCTTTTTCTCGTCTTGAAAAGAGAAACGCTGCTTGCAGACAGTGGGTCTCTCGACCGTTTGTCGACTGAAGTGGAGAAAAGACAAAAGGGCGGTACAAACGAGAGGAAAACAGTGGGAAAAATATCCAGACAACGCTCACGAAAGCGAAAAAGGCCAAGCAATAACGGTTTGATGTTGTGGGGCCGCCACCGCCGGCGGCAAAATTATGAAAAACAAATTTGCTCCATTCCTTCTCTCTTCCCTAGAACAAACGGACAATATGAAGCTGGACCAGGCAAGCCAGCAGCAAAACAAAATATAGAATAGTAGCAGCGTCTAAACGGAGCGCTGCCGTCTTTTTGCCTCATTCACGATTTCGGGGCTTCGGGTAATATGAATGCTAGTTCCGTTACCAACGAGTTTCAATTAATTATAGTCGAGGAGAATTCATCGCGAGTGAGAGAAGAAAGGGAAGATCCACAGGGAGTGGGAGAGAGCGCAAACGGGAAAAGCTACGGAGTGCAGCTACTCAGCTCCGATAGGGGAGCACAGGAAGGGCAACTCGACTTGAACGTTCCATTCCGTGTATTTATCGGAGCCCCGCGCCCTGTTTGGCAGTCGGCCTGCAAAGGGTCCGAGGTAACAGTTTTTTCTACACCCGGAGAATTCGGCCGGTTGCCATTGCTTCGGTCGATGACTAACACTAGAATAATGGAAAAAATATGGCGGCGGTAAGCTTCCCCTTAAAATGTCTGCAGCCAATAGGTTTAGCCCAGTGCTAAATTCTGTGTGTATAAATAGCCTCCTCCCAGCTGCCACTTTAAATGCCAACTTTGTCTTGCATATACGCTTATGGACGTAGCGGTTTCTGGAAGCATGTTTATGGCTAAAGGAAATGACGAAACGGCGCTCCACTTAGAGCGGTCGGGAACGGAAAAGGACAACGGTAGCAAATAGAGTTATTAATTAGCTAGTAGTTATTGCGAGTGCCGCTAAAGTAAAGTAGTCGCTGTTGTCGCAGCGGTTATTGATATGACTGTGGTCATTGGTACGCTCTCGTCGATTTCCAATAATTCGATCTAATAAAGAGTAGTAAGCGTCCTCAACAGACAAAAAGATGAACCGGACGGGAAAAACCTCTGCAGGGCGGGAACGAGACCACGCCCCCACATGATCAATACTTGTAAGTCAGCAGTTCGAAAAGAGATGAGCGGCTGCTAAAATTAAACCAGAGGCTTTTCTGTCTACTTCAACAGGTATGAACTTCATACAGTCCGATAATGGAAATATATATGTGAAAGATTTATTATTCAAGTAATTAGAATTCACAATCCTATAAACGGTTGCGTTAACGAGAGGTCATGTATCTTCTCTACATTTGTAGGCTAGCAAATGAATTGGTAAGTTCGTCAACGTGTTCAAAATATAGAACGATATATGAAACGACGAGCCTCATGAAGCACTTGGACAAATCAATCTGTAGCTTTAAACAGGCCATCTTTTTTGATGAGAAGACGATTACAACGATAATCAGTTTGAAGGACAGCTTGGACCGAATGCAGATTTTTGAGGAAAACAAATATGGGCGTGTCTCGTCTGCATTCAGAAAGCGAACTTTGACTTTAAACCGCTAAGCTGGGCTCAAAGTCGCAGCCGGCTGGAATATTGCCATACCCAGACCGTCGATTGTCGCTCGTTCGCAGCCATTCCCGCTTCTAGTCATTCACTTTTGTTGATACGTTCAGTGCTGTACGGTTTGTGTCAGCCTGATTTCGTTTCAAGGTAGATCTAATTCAGTTACCTTGGAAATGGTGAGAAGATCTTCGATTGACGCGCCACATCTATTGTGAATATTCTTTACGTTTAGTTTTTTGAAGGTCGTTCATAGGATTCTGATGATAAACTAAAATATTAAATGATGATTCACATTTGGTCTCGGAGGCGAGACAATAATTTCGTTCGGGGATATTTCAGGTCCTCAAGTTACTAGGATGCTCCCAGGAAAACGTTTCAGACTTGAGAGTATTCCTGGTGAAAGTGCAGATTGCTCTTAATGCTGATTAATTTGCTAAACAGATGGCCTAGAAGAGAAAGGTCACAAGATTCTACAGCAATTGTTAAGCAAAAGTCTAATTTAATCTATAATTGCCGCACACTTACACACGCTTCTATGCGCTCTGTGAACATACGTAGCCGTTGAGGGTGTCCGAACTATACAGCCAAAGGCACCGCCCTGTCTCGTTGCTCTTTGCGTGTCGAGACCGTTTCTGAGATTGACAAGGCGACTCCTCCGTTAAGGCATTCGTCAGAACTAGGGACCCGAGCGTTATCTAGATGAAAAAAGGGTTTTGCTGAAGAAGACCACCGGACCCTGGCCAGGGCAGGCTTTCAGGCTGGGTATGCGGGATGATCCAACATCGAACTCGACGTTGAAGTAAAGCAGTTGGAACTATACGATAATAGCAAGCTACATCGGCACGAGAGGAAAACGCTGGAGTAAGACAGGACTTCGCCGGCTGTAGTGAACGTGCAGGGTGGCAAAGAGACTACTACTGCCGAGATGGGGTCTGTGCAGCAGTTTCTGCAGAACGCGCGGGGTCCCGCTTAGCTCATGGCCGTTATGGCCGCATTCAATGGCGCTGCTGCCGCTCGCTGCTTCTAACTCTTTCGCCGTTCAAAGCACCAGTGCGGAGACTGTGTTAGAAGCTCTGCAGGATCTGACTAGCGCCTCAGGAAACAGCTGCTCTGGTCGTGAAGTCTGTTTTTCGGGATCTTTAGGCGTCGTTGCAAACGCGCCATTTCGCCAGAGATTTCTTGACCATGGATAAACGAATCGGGGCCAAGTGGACAGAATGAAGCGCACTTAAAGGCCAGCAGTGTCTGTTATTCGGTCGTGTTATCGTCCTCTTATCAGCTGAAACGTGTTGATCTTCGAGTGGAAGAAAAATCTCTTACATACTGTTCCGATTAGGGCTTTCCGTGGTGAAGATGTTGGAAGTAGGGCACAATTGCCACAGAGTGTGATAATTCTAAGTTCAGTCATGGTCAGTTAGTTATGCAAAAAGCAAATTGCTTGGGAAAGATTGGTTCAGCTAGAGCACAGCTTAGCTTAGTGTACTCTATACGTGTTTGTAGATGTCAGGGCCAAACCAGACGGGCTCTGAAGTGAGAATATGGGTTAACCCTATGGAGGATCCCAGAAAAAGCTTGAGTCGTGCTTGCTACGGATTATTTCGAGCCTATAAGAATGGTTAAATCGATTTGTTCTAAATTTAGTTACATGAGTGTGCATAAACACATGAGTGTGTGTATCTCCGGTATATTTATTGGAGTATGTGCAATTCAATCACTGTATTTTCTCTATAATAATATACTAAACGTTTGGCACGTCTCATCATCCCTACCCAACGTCATTGTCAGATTATCTCAATTGAATTAGGCTGCGTTCAGATTTTCAGTTTCAGCACAGAAATTGAAGGGAATAGTGAATGTTTTCGATTTCTACTGAAGCTGCATAGTATCCTCCTCTAGCAGGTTAGGTTATTCGTATGAAAGACCATGCATGTTTTCTAGTTATCGGTCTTTTCAGGTCCAATACTGCATGGCGTGAAGCTGTTAGTACGTCCTCGTGGATAGAGTTACCAAAGGATTCACGTTCAGTGCGCCGCTAAGCATTCAGGACACCATTGGGGATAGTAAGCAGCACTGACAGCGTGCTCTCTGACACCGGTGCGGTTCATTAGTCGAAAAAATGAAGCGGACTAAATGGCATCACTGAATTCCCTCATGCACGATATAATATCAGCCTTCGCTTATCTAAGCACAATGCAAAAAGACAAATCAGATCACCTAACATGAACATGCATAGCTAAATCACATGGTTCTTGAACGAAGCACAAATATGGTATGCATTAACTCCTTCCTCGTCGTCTGCAATTGACACAACAATTTGACGATAGGACAGGTAAGCCCTTTGAAGGGCCCAATTGGTGACTAATGCAAAACCATACTCGTGTTGTCCTATGTCATGTCAAGCTATCACTCCTAATAGCAGTTTCTACTATTTTAGGGAAAAGCGTGGTTTATCTATAGAGCAAATGTTCTTCTATAAAACTATTCGTTCATAGCGTCTATATTGTGCATTTGAAAAGGTATGCCTATCAATCGTAATTAAAAAAAAGCAACATAAGCTAATTTATGCTTGCACACATTGTTCATACATCTTAGTAATTAAATTGTTTATTTATTTGTGATTTCGAAAAATGTACTTAAACATCCTTCTGCTTTTTCAGCTTTTGCTTCTGGCAATTGCGTTTGTCGGTGCCAGTGTCCTCGACGTTGCGGAAGCTAATACGCTTGGCCGCCGGGGATAGAGTGGTGCTAACCAGAAATCGAGACCGACGCACGTGCGGTAGCATATAACCAGAAACCAGGCTAAAGTCAAAGTTAGCCATTCAGACCATCTCGCAATCACGGAAGCAACCGCGCCACCAATAGCAGTTACAACAGCAAAGTGCTTCAAGAGCGAGTAACAAAGTCTTTATCTTTGAACTCATCCATCTTTGGCCAGCCTCCTGTTGTCCTGAGCCGCCCGCGCGATTTTCCTTGTTAGTTTTCCTAGCAGCAGCTGTAACAGGAGCAGGTACGGCGAAGACCTAGTGAATCCTACTGATCTCTACGTTTCTGCTTTAACCAGCCCGGCTCTGTAATTGGCGGGTGCTAGGTTTCGATGCTCGAACAAGCCACAGCTTTTATTAACGTACAGCATATATTTCACACGGGAGAATGACGAACGTGTGAATGATGAGGGATACGCAATGGAAAATATCCACAAGTAAGAAACATGAACACAGACGCAGCTCAGAAATCCTGGCTACCACCGCGGTATACAGTAAAACGGAACGTTTCATCTAAATATACATGTTATGGCATCTGAATACGTATGTATTGTATATTTGAGAGTGCCACAGTATATGCGATATTTGTAATAAACACGTTACGGTTGACAAGCTATGCTGTTTTTGGACTCTTCAAATACTAATCTCAATTTGGAAAGAAAAAAACAACTGGTCGTGATTTTTTTAAATTCTTACGAATGGCTGTTATAGTTTCGTTCGTATTTAGCCTGCTGGGTGTGTGGTATACTTTTGTGCTAAATCGACGCGTTATGTAGCATCAAGTTAAGTGTAACTTTTGTAAATAGGTAGTAGTAAATAAATTACATACATAGAGTAACTTGCTTGTTGTTCTGATACTATAAGGAGACGATTCCTTATAAAAAAAAATTAACTATATGTCGATACATGGACATTCATGAGTCAGTATCATTGTTTGAGGCTTCTAGCCCCCCTCTACGCGCTACAGTTGGTTCTACAAGTTTTAATATTTTCTTTTATGTTTTTATGGTAGGCGTATCACGTAAACAATTGGCTTAGCCTATCTGGCTTTCATTATACTATAAAATTAATGTTTCTGTATAAAATAAAAAAAAATCAAGTTGATCCTTATTAATATTACACATTAGGACTAAGTTAGCTTGGAACATTTTGCTTAGTAAACATTTCCATTTTAACTAGCACTTACCTTGTAACGTATCTTACACACCTTTTGCAGCTGCATATCGAGATCGGGTCTGACTTACCGGTACATGCCTAAACGCGCGCACATGAGAAGTACGTGCCTATTCAGTTTGTCGATCTTCAATTTCTTATAAGTTCCTCCTTGGGCTTTTTTAAGAACGTATCTACATGTGTTTTTTTTATTATAATATTTATCGATAACTCGTAGAAGAATTCCCGTATATGCAGGAATTGTATATTACCGCATCGTACGTAATTATCCATATATTAGTAAATCGTGGCATATTATCGTATGCGTGCTCCATTTTCCGTGGCAGTTCTATCGATGTCTCTACCCAGAATTGTCTGCAAATCTGCTATTGTACCAGAATTCAGTTTAGTCGACTAATCAGATCAGCTAAATCATGGTGGGCAGATTTCCTCGAACAGCCTTTGTCATCGCGCTACTTTTAAGGTTATTATAGATTTGTTTGTTGTGTCTGAAAAAAGCGACGTAATAGCGTTTCGCTTCAAAAGCTGAGACGCGGCACCAATGTGACAACATTGTAGATAAATTCAAAGCGATATATTACAGCTGTTTACTAGAAACGTATAAACCGGACGACTATGATTTTGGATACCGTATTAGTGGTGCACGCTAACGTCTAGACCAATGGCAATTACAAGACAAGACCAATGAATCAACCACTATTAAAACTGATAAGAAGGGGCGATAGGTATTGTACCTCTTCTATTTTTGCAGGCTGAGCTTCCCTATAGGGCGGTACGGTTTTCCTGTGCTGAAAGGACGCTCGCTACAACAAGTCCGCGTGAACCCCGCCAAATAACAGTATCGTGTCATGACCGGTTTCGCAAGCAAACGGTATAACGAGAGATAAAAAAGAGAGACCACAACTAACTAGGAAACAACGAGGTGGTCTGTGCCTTGTGCCTGCTGATTTGATTATATTCAGGGCAGGTGACAGAGAGAGGGATCGCCGTACTCTCTCACGCTGCTGTTTTGTGTCTCTTATGACAATTTTCTACTCTGTGCTTCGCGTTTCCATTCGTACGAGACGCTTCCGACTAATAGCGTGTTTTATACCACAGTTCTGCCTTGGTTGTATCGGGTACCTTCTACGTGGCCACATGGTTTGTCTACCTTTTAAATAAGATAAATATTGTCTGACTATTATCGGAAAAGTTTAGACGTTGACTCTTGTCAATCGCTCAACATGCTAAGTGGCCTTTGCTATTACATTTGAATTTTTTCTACTTTTGAATGACGTCTGCTGATGGCTTCGGTACGTGATGTTTACGCTGAACACCGGCATCGTTAACAACAGCGCCGACTTCCTATAGCGGTTTGATATGTTACTAAAATTTGGCGTTTTCAGCATTTTGTTTTAAAGTAAAATTTCGCTCTCTTCCTCGCTCCCCTCTCTGTGTACGCTCGTGGCGATATTTTCGTACATGATGAGGAACTCCGACGAATTTTAGCGGTCTATAGTCTAAGCCAAAGTAACTTCTTTTATTAATGCATGTATAAACAGTTTGTTTTTACAAATATAGCAATGTCTAAACAGAGCATTTTGTGAACGTGGTTGCCAGTTATACAAGCTCAATGTTATCTTCGGCGTGTATTTTGAGTTCGTTTTTGGTAATAGTAACCGTTGCAAAGGGGGATAATTTTATTTACATGAAAAGTATTTTCTGGTGATAAAGTGCAGCCCCACTTCCGAGCTTCTACGGCGTCTGCTAAAAATTAGGAGCTAATGAATAGTAATTACACAATATGGAAGAGTAATTTGACAGTAGGATAAGGCTATACTATTGTTTAGCTTTACATCCGATATCGCCGGTAGACATTACGTGAACCGGCTGACTCTCACTACGAGACGCTCTGTGTTCGAGCTCGAATCATCCCGCTACCCACTAAACTAGCTTAAAAACACAGTTGAATTTTATTATGCACCGCGTTAACTAACCGTGTGGAGTATTTGGACACCCGGAGTCCCTATACCGTCGTAGAACTGAACCTAATCAAACTGACGAAGCTATTGAACTGGCAGAAATGATAGATTGTATTTTACCACGCGGATGGATTCGTCCCTTCGTTTGCCACTCGGGCCAGGTCCTCCGTTTTGCGGATAAGAGAGCGACGGAGATTTTGTGCAATGTCTCTTCCTGGCTTTTTGGTTTTCTTCGTCCGATATTGGCGACTGGCTCGATTCATTCATGTCCGTTGCTTATCTCCTTGTCGGAAACTGCCCTAACCGCCGACGCGGCTGCCATTGACGCCGTTGTCGATGGAATACCATAAAACATATTTATTTGACTTTGACTCAAAGTTTCGACGCGCAGAAAAAGCCGTACACACAGGCCGACTCGCGTACCGACCGACGAACGCGTCGCTAGATAGCTAGCTATGGCAACGACGCGCCGAATGAAGGGTCAATATTGAATAGATGGAGGGAGCTCGGTGGGTCGACGTTGCTTTCAAAAAAAACACCGTGCTTATAATGAAGAAAAACGAGGCCGATACAGAAGCATGCAGAAGAAAAAAATCTTGGCAACAACAGCAACAGTGAGTAATGTTGTCGATATTTGTCTTGCTGCGCGACTGGGTCACACTTCTTAGAGAAAGAAAGTAAATAAATCAAATAAGTAGCCCGAAAATGAAAAGCGTGACATTTGCCTATCTCGCGATCAGTCGTACTCTGAGAATGTCACAAAACGGATACCACTACTTTGTGGCTCGGAAGGTGTGTCTACTTGTGTCGGGTACTCGAATAACAACAGGTGGAGTAGACACGCCATGTATATCCTCGCTAGATAGATTATTGCCGTTGAGATTTAATGTCAGTTTATCGGTACTCCATATGGTTGCGGTCATCTGTTAAGTGCAGGCTTGTTTATTTAATACGCACTGGGTTTGTCTTCCAGTAACGTAATTAACGGTTCCTTTTTGAGCAGGCGGGGTCATGACGGTAGGTTATACTCTAGTTAAACCTGCACGGGCGGGAAAACGCTTTTAAATCACGTCACTTACTGCAGCCCGAGTTTGAAAAAGTACTATCCGGTCCAAAGGCACTTATAAACCGCTAATCTAGATCTTCAATGTTAATTGCTATAATTATATTAATGTGACAGCTGTGATTGTTACGCGTGAATGAAAGGTATCTTCACTCCTTCGCAGACCTTAATCTACACTGAAAGGCCCGAATCGAAGGCAAGCAAATCAGCCTAACCAGACTAATTGCGGCCGAACGATTTGCTCAGAGCAAAATAAACAACACGTGATGCCAAAAAAGGTATCAGAACCGTCGTTTAACTCAAATTTCACTCGAGTTAAATAGAAATCAAGTTCATCGCTTAATTCACAAGTGAATTTGTATTCCCTGTTTGAATTTGGAGCTGGCATTAGTTGCTGTAACAGACTAATTCAGTTAATTTAAGTAACGTTAACAAACATGGAAGAAACGGCCAATCGACGACGCTGGCGACAGCGAAGTCTGTCTACAAAGTAGATTCAATTTAGAATGAATTTTTTTGGATTTATGGGAGACACGATGTCCGTGAGAAGGCTCTATATAGCTGGCGTTTTATTTCAGTTTTCGTAATACAGACACGCGCGGATAAGCACTGTTGTCTAACGGGTCTACCATCTGGGAAAAAAAACAGATAATAAATGGGCCAAGTTTGTTCCAACTGAAACGACCATTAAATTGCGCTTTTGAAGCAGTATAGCTTCCAGTACTACTGAACGTTCATACGGACTCATAAACGCACAACACACGCAGTGACTAGCAAAATCAAAATAGGCTTCTATACATATCACCCTTTGTTTGATAGAGAAAGCGTATGGAAGTGACTATTCAATTGAGAGCTCCACAAAATTTAGAGAGAGACAAGCTGAACTTTCAACCCAGGCGTCTTCAAGCAGCTCAGTGAGGTTCAAACACAAGATGCCGTACTCGAACATCGCTCGAACCATAGTGAGCGTCCCGTATGATATACCGCACCTTTTCGTTTATGACGTATTCCCAAGTGAGTCGTGTTTCTCTATGATGCGAAATAACAGCGAAACTGAAAAACTGCAGGAAGTTAGGATGCTTGCATCAGTTTTTACCCGCATACTATATACATACTCGTAATTTTAAGCGCAAGCGATTTTCTATTGAATCCTACCACCATCTCCGGCACGTCAGGGCCGCGTTCGCAGTAGATGTGACAGTGTCATTGGCACGGATTCGGCCGTTACCGCGTGGCTTGTCACCGACGAATCAGAGCTAAATGACGCCTTTCGTTTAATCTCTGACGTGCCTCGTGCGTTTTTCTACCGCTTCATCCATCCTTAAAGTAGTCAGTGATAGAACTTGAAGCTGCCAACAACAAAGTCGAAAACGTAGACGCAACCATTTATCCGACAATAACCTCATTATTATTATTACTATTTTATATAACATTCTTGTATACATTTGTGAGGCGTTATTAGGGTAGTAAGAATAATTTAATGGCTGCATAATGAAATCTAAATTAATAAGTAATTTGGGTCGGGTTAAATACAACAACCGTGCCCGAAGGCCGCATCAGAAGCGGTGGTGGCCGCAGCAAGTTTCAGCGATGTGTTTTCATCCGCCTCTTATATTGTTGGGTATTGCATGGCAGCTGGAAGCGTCACTAGCGCAGAGGCTGCTTGGCGATAACAGAACCGAAGTTCAGTAGCGGTTTCCAGAACCAAAGGGAAGAAAGCACCGACAGAACCGCGAGAACTTAAATGAACGTGAAAGGGTTCGCTCTAAACACATAATCTGTACACAGAAGGCGCCCAAGATACCCGGTAGCAGATTAAAGTATCAGCAGCATCGTTACTACTGAAGACGATAATCACTTTACACAAATTCTCTCACATACACACAGTTATACAGACACATGCGCATGCGGTCGAAATAGGGAGAAACCCAAGGCTCCACCAACAGATGATCCGTTCATGCCCCGTTGTGCCAGCTGCTGGACGACAATACGTCGGCTAAGGCGATAAGCGAAACATGGAAACGTTCCGTTTGCATAAAACTTGGAAATCGGTAGAATTGTGATTGAAAAATGACGCTTCTGTCCCACCTAAAGGCGTGTGTCGTTTTTTTTGGTTTCATATTTAAACTATGTGCCGAAGACAACAGTGACGAAGATAGAAGTTGAAGAAGGTAAGCTGACTTTTGTCATTAAAAGTTGTTATTTTTTGTTGGTTTCTGATACCTTCAAGAGTTTTTTGATTTTCATGCAGCAGAGAATCTCTCTCTGCTATAATATATCGTTTTATTCGTGTAGATTTAAAAGTTTCGTGTTTGCTTATTTTAGTAGTAGTATATATATATATATATATATATATATATATATAAGTTTGCCACTGTTTTCGTAGCTACTTGAATTTTTACTACAATCGTTTTACTTTTTACCGCTTACCCCGATAGGTGAGCCAGTAACCGCTGGGGTGGCAGGAGACGGGTTGAACTGTTAATCGCAATTATAAAGGCGTAAAGGTCTAACGCAGGCAACAGCGTATACGTCAGGTAGAAGTTCATTTTTCTGCGCAAATGCAACTTTTTTTCTATACAGAAAATGTAACAGAGGTGTAAATCAGGGTAAACAATGATTTGATCGTAGCAATTTGCATCTTATTCTATTAGCAGTATTGAAATAAATGTTCAAGCTTAACCGAAACCTTTTTCTATGCGATAAAAATCAAATGGCCAATTTCTAGTTTGAGATATCTGCCCATCCTAAGTAACCGCCCAATTTCGTCTGCTAATGCCAAATTTTTCTTAATTATGTCGAAACACTTTTGTGAAAAGTTACACCAAAATATTTAATGCCGATTTATTTACTTAGCTCTACTTGGCAGTATTTAGAAAAAAAAAATCTGGAACAGAAATGTGAAGCGCACATTGAATAACTTTACTATTTGTACACAGTTTCTACTCACCTATATATATATATATATATATATATATATATATATATATATGCCTATATATATAATAAAAAAATAATCGTTGTCATTTTTAATCTTTAAAATGGGGACCACTATATCCTCGAGTTTCGCTGCGCAATATCCACAGACACATTTATATAGAAAAAAAAAACATATTTTTAAAGTGTGCCATTCGTCTATTTAATACATTCCCACCGGTTCGATAACGCAGTAGAATGTGCTCAATTTAATTTCGAGCTATTGTAGGCCGGCACTGATTCTACGACACGATCAGCGGAACCTACTGGCCACGAAATTACGTACGACAACGATCAAACCGTGAGTAGCAGCATTAGGATCATATTATAGACATTACGATAGAGATCTAAGGATTTTTGTGTTCTTCTATCGACTGATATCGTGCCGCCTAAGTCAGTGTTCCGTCGAGCAATCTCAACTACACATACGAATACAGCCAGCAGCAGCAGCAGCAGCATTTGCATGCCTACATCTATCTTGGTTTAACTAAAATACTGTAAGTGTCTAAGCATTCATCGATAACATTAGCACGACAGCCACATCTGGGTCAGTATGACCGTCACGAAACCGCCCGTTGTAGCAGAAATCCTAGGCGTCATAATGGTAACGGTTGCAACAGAAGAGATAGCATCCGGAACTGGCGCTGAGAACGTTTCCGTATGAGATGTTATATTTAACCCTGTAACGATTCGGCAAACAATTACCAAAAATTGTAACAACTATATATTACTGTTTAAGCGTGTTTACTATAATGGCCGTGTTTTTACGATATGCTCTATCCGGACGGCTGGTTAGCCCTGCGTGACGTTTCCCTGCCGCCTGGGCTAGGCGGGATTCGTTCGGACGAATTTTCTATTTTGTCATGAACGACGCATTAATTCTCACACCGCCGCACAGGTCGACAGCAGCCCGTCATTTCTGATGCTTTGTCGTGCTCGTGTTTAGTGGAATATTTAAAAAGGGAAAATGCTACTTTTTCGTCTGCTGTTTCGTCTACCATGAGAAAATCTGAAGTGTCACAAAATATGGTGATGACAACAGCCGCTATCTATCTGCTGTTACTAACGTGAACGCAAACCTCGACGGTGCTACTGGCGGTACTGCGATCGTGAAGTGTCCGAGCAGTTTTCCGTGAGAATTCGCCGGACCGGACAAAATCACAAGCTACAATGGTAGTTGGTGGTCAGCAGAAGACAGAAAAGCAACGAAATAGAGGAAGAGAGCAGGTGACACCAGCCGACCGCAATAACGTGACGACGACGACGACAACGACGACAAGGAGGCGAAAAAAGGGCCGAAAAACGCTAGCCGCTTAGCCAATGACGATGGTCGGATGCGGTCGGGCCCTGTACTAAGTATCCGTTCGTTCCCACTGCACATCCAATCACGATGTATAGATTTATGTATTAGTGCACATACGTGCAGATACAGATACATACACAGACTCACATGCATGAGCACGCATTGATAAATCGCATCAATTCGGTCACACTCGACGATTTTGCCATGGTGATTAAAATTATTGGAATATTAAGATCAATTAGTTTTTGGGCATTGGGCGTAGCTTAGTGAAGTGCGCCTTGTTTCGGGGTTCTTGTTGTTATGATGATGATGATTTTCCGTCCATCGCTTGTTCCCGAGTCGATAGTCCGGTCAGCCGCTGGTATTCGTCGTTCGACATGTGACCGAAATGGATACGAAAACATTGAATATGTCAATGGCATTAAACGAAATTTGAAGTCGCCTGACTTGTGTTAGCAGCTGCTGACGCACAGAACATAAAAAATAAACGAGGATCATGCCTTCATCTATCCAAAGACGCAAAAATTACAAAATTCTTATTCGGCCTAAACGCTCAAGAAATTTTTATGTCACGCACATTGACCATGAATTCGTTGGTTGAAGCTGGTCCCATTAGCCCATCACAAGTTCAATCTCTAGAAGGATTCTTGGCCTAGAGGCACATTGGCCCGTATTGTCTGTTTGCCTCTGTACTATAGACGTAATATCCGCCTAGGTACTAATCGAACCTTGGTATTAGCTCAATAGTCATTGTTATGATTACTAATTTCTATCGTACTATTAACAGTGATCTTGGCTGGATCATTTACGTAGCTACCATTATCGGCACCGTTCCGTTCATCATGTAAAAATTTGGGAAGCAACATGGGAGAGGGTCGAAGCTCGCACGGTTGCATGACTAGATGGTCCGTGAGTGGCCATTATTAATGTTATCATTATTTTATCGTGAGTAAGAACACATAGTATGGTCCCTGTGCATAAGCTGTGCGTGTGAGAAGAGGCTTCGCTAACCGAACAAGTGTCTCTTTGGACTAACACGACCGCTGCTGGTGCTGCGTTACTATTCTCAGTTTATATACGTAATATATGCTACGATAATGACGTTGATGATACACTCTCGTGAATAAACAATGGCCAGTCACGCCAAGACAGCAGAGCGCCACGATGTAATCGTTATCTAGATCACCGATTGGCGTCCACGTCGTTCACGGCTAGTCCAATTGCCAAATTTCATGAAGGTATACCACCACCACCCGTGGTACCAAGTTCGGGCTAAGATACATATCATTATTAGTTGACGAGCGATAATTCCACACAATAGATAATCGAATGGTACAGAAATTAAGACGGACCACCTGCAAGCACCAATAGCCGTCCTCAGTTGCCAACTAGCAAAGTCCTCCCGTCACTGCGCGCGTAAACCGTGACTGTAACAAACTGGCCTATAAACGCTGGTGGCCTATTCTTTAACGAGTTCCTCTTTCCCTGCTGAATACCCATTGACACAAAATGCATATTTGCCATCAAAGAAGTTACTGTGTGTGTAATAACACACGGTCTGCTTTGACTGGGTAATCTTAGTCGTCAAATTGTCTGGCTGCTTCCTGATCCATTTTAGCGTCACCAAGGAAGAAGATAAATATGAAAGTCAAATATAATGCGATATTGTTGCGCAAGGGGTCATCCTGACTTATTGAATAACAAAATTGTTCGGATATGATATCCGCCTCAGCAAAGAACAAGCGGTTATGTGCGTAAAATACACACGGCACAGCGGGAACGTCTATGTTATCATGTTCTCTAATTTATACACGGAGGTAGATACTTCACCATGGGCAGCTAGAACGTCGGTGCGGCAAAATACAGTTGAGCCATACATTGTGTAGCAAACTACGAAACTTGAATATTAATTACCTATACCACATAAATGCGTCATTGGTGACATAACTCTGCAATGTTTTACGGCTAAGAAATATTCGAGTTGGTGGAATGAGATCTCGTTAGTGTTGTTGTCAGACGTCCGTCCCTTCAATGGTTCGCCCTTAGACGCCAGTGTGTTTATTACTTTGAGGTAAAGGTGTCACTGAGAACTTGATCTATTAAGACTCTGGGAGCTGTCGCCCCATACAAAGTGCGGGTCGTTGTTGCCGGATGACGCCGTCGACGTGATGGGAACGCTCCCTGTTTATATTACTCCCGTGCGTTTTTGCCGCCGCCGCCGCTGCTGCTGTCGGCTTAATAATACATCTGTATATGTCTCTTCGAAAGAACGGCGTCAGAAGTGACAAGTAGAGGCGACTGCTGGCGTTTGGCATTAATAACCCATTATTGCTAATATCAGTACAGTTAGCGCGAGCCTTCAGCGCTTGTAGATGCAGGCGGTACGTGCGCTCGCTGGCGATACGCTTATTGTGGTAATACTTTCGTGGGTCAAAGCGATTACCAACACTCACCGTGGAAACAGTGACGAGGTTTTTCATACTGCCCTTTCTATCACAGCCTAATTCCGAGCTAGAATAATAGAAAGCGATGCCTGTTTGCAGCTTCTTTTATGCCAATTTTAAGGAAGTACCCGAATGTCACGCGTACTTTTAGGACGCTCCGTTCAACTGCAGCGGCCATAGAACCAGCTAAAGTCATGGCAATATCCATTTGGTACAGTGACTCTTGCTGCCATCAGTCATCGAAGACAAAGGCGACTGTGATGATGCGGCTCTCCTGTTGCCAGTTGGTCTGTGCGTTGTCCCATCGTTTGGTTTAGGGAAGTCGACGTCTATCCTGGGGGAACATGTGACAGTACAAGAATGGTGCCACTATTGGTGTTAATATTGCATCGATCCTGTTCGTAATGGTTCTGATAGATGTGTTGATCTCGGTCGGAATAATCCCTTAATTCGGCGATGTTGATATATGTTCGCTTTGTGGTCGTCAGCAAAGTCTTCAACGTCATGCTCCCTGGAACTGATAATCGATCTCACAGACGATAGCAGTCGAACGAAGGCAACACTGACAACACGCAGCGCAAGAAGTCGAAGTTTAAAAAAACCCTGTCCCGTTCCCCTATCTGTATTAGAGGTTTTGCTGATTTCCTATCTGTGGCCATTTCTTTCTGTTTAACGTCGATTCTCTCCTAACAGAGTTCTGTTTTAAACTGTCGTTTTCAAAATAAGATCGTTACATGAATAACTAACAGTTGTCCGCGGAGTCGCAAAATCGAGGAACTTAACGTAGAAAACGGGGTGAGGTTGAATCGTTTCACGTGTCTATTAACGTAATACAATTAGCACAAGCAAATATGTCCGCTGTTCGCATTATACGTTATTGTCCCGTTTTTCATCATTTCACGCTCAAGCCCGTACATCTGTAGTATACCGTCTTTCGTGATCATCACCGCAAACGTTCGCCCCGTTAGTCAGTTAGTTAATATGACCTTTTATTGGAAACGGACACGTGCTTACCACGTGACCCGTAATTTATCAACGTACGTGACTGTCATGATCTAACGCCATCACTGCAACACGTAGCGGATAAAATGTTTGTTCTTGGGAATAAACTAATGTATGTAATCATTAGTTAGACGTTAACATCACCGATTCCATTGATGGGACTGTTACTTTTTCGACTGCCTATGCCCAGGAGGGCAGACCAACGGATAGGCTCGCGTAGTTACGTGACCCCGCTCGTCGTAGACGAAGTCCGGATTTCATACTCTTCATTCATTTATTTCCAGCTTAAGTATATAATGAATGCATTATTCGTACGGCGTCGTCAAGCGTTACCAGAGCGTCCTGTGTTTACACGTAATGTTTCACTAACATAGTCAGCTCCTGTTCATAAGAGATACCCCCATACATAATACTCTCGTGAAGCTACGCGTACCCATTTTACAAGCACGACAGACACCAAAGACGCAGGGAATGCTAGTTCGGGTTTAAAGTGATAAAATATGTTCATTTAGAACAGCTACTGCAGCTGCAACTGTAACCATCAGCACTAACAAAATGTACAACTTCGTTTTCAAGTGATTTCGTATTCTGGCACAAAACACGTAGGCACGTAGACCCAGACACGTAGCGTCTCTGCAGGCTAGCTGCAATAATCAGCAATTTGTAAAAACGGAGCCCATTCGATTTGACAGGCGGGTTTCAAAACCCACTGCCAGACTGCATCTGTTTACATGGCTGTGCACATTAAGACCAAAAATTTCGGATTATTTCTGGGTGCAAATCTAACACGAGGGCGATCGGCGACGAGCGGAGGGCGACGACCGATCGACCGATCGACAGACCGCCAACTAGTCATTCCAGCTATACGCACACGAATCTAGATAATATTAGCGGTTTGTTGTTGCACATAATGTTGTTGTTGTTGCTGTACATATTGTTGTTGTACTTATTGTTGATCACGCGGGAGCTATGGCAGACAACAAGACAAATGTCAAAGTAACTGCTGATACTTCGGTAGAGCTGTGGTATTGCCATCTGTTTAAAAGCTTAAGGTGGGCACCCAAGGACGTAAAAGAAGTCGCTCCACCATCCACCGCAGCGTCAGATCATTTATAGGAACTCTGTTGAAGTGAACTGATGACGGTGACTTAGCCAAGCCGCGAGCATTTCTTCACTGCACTGTAACGGTTTGCTAATACCTTTCAAAGTTAATGCGTACGGAGGGGCAAATTGATGAAATTGAAATCGGATGTAAACACAAGTTAGCAGCAGCAGTGGCCACGGTTAATACGACAGAGGGCTAAAAAAATGAATATTGTCACGCTTTGATGGATATTAACACACGTACCGTATGATTTGTGCACCCAATTCATGTAAGCCCAGCTATCGCCACGGTAATCAAGTGAATTATAAGAGGTATCGCGTCGTTGAGTCGTTCGTACATATAAACTTCTTTCGTATCGTGCCCCTAGCTTTACCCAAAGAGATCGATGCTTAGAGGGAGCAGTTGTTCTTGCAAAATTCCATGCTGAATATAGGAGAATAGGTATTTCTAACAAAATGAATGGTAAACAAAAATTTAACCTTTGACTAGCGAGGAAGAAGAAAAATTACACAGTGTATTATTGCGAAGGGATTTCTTGTAGCTATGGATGCTAGTATCGTGTGTTTGTTATTAACAACAAAAGAAGTAATCTCCGCAGTCAAGTAAACATGACAGCCGTGAGCTATTACTAGTATGATCGACGTGTAGTCCTCCTACCACCTTTGAGTCAGTCATAGACGCGAACACTCGTGCAGTTCTAGACACCAAATTAAGAACGAATTGACGATTCTACATTGGTGACGCTAACAAATGTGAATGTAGATGTGCAGGTCAATTAGAACAGTCTGGTTAACATTAAGTTGTTTACGCACAAGCAGAAAATCGTATATTGAGTTGTAAGGAAGTCGGAGAAAAAACTGCAAAACTTTTATTTGGAGGGGGTCGTTTGAGGAAACAAGCGTCGTTTGAAAAGTTCGAGGAAATAGCGACAAATGTTTATCTAATTTAAAAAATGTTATTAAATTATGCCGTATGCTATGGCTTTCCTAAGATTATGAAAGTGAGTAGTTTCTAGGTAAGATCTATATATCGAGCGTATAAGTTATCCATAATCCAGTTGATCAACAGATACACTAAACCTAAACGAGTCTTTATAAGGGAGTATCAAATGTGAGGTGCAAGACATTTGTAAAATAAAATTAACTGTATTAATAACCTTTCAACCATTACCTATGGGGCGGTGGTACACGACTCACGAGGTTAGCACAAAACTTTCTGCTATTACGAATTTCTTGAAATGGAAAACCTCGAAACCTTATTAGCTGACACAGTCCTGTTTTTTCGGATACGCACAAACAAAAAAAACGGATTGAAAAATTAGGCCAAGAATAGGAAATACCTTTAGAAATAGACTGGAATCTATCGTAGTCTGCGTCACTCATACGTTTCATAATCAATACTATGATTATTATTTGTGCAATGTCGTGAAAAAAATATAGGCAAAAGTGTTATTTACTTAAATTAATATCCGAAATCGACTGAATTGTACTGACTAATTAGATTTTCTGTGTTTTAACACTAAACAGGTTAATGGAATGGTTCATGTTACGGGAGTTAGATTTAACGAGCTTCAACACGAAACGTGTTTCCCAACAAATGTACTGAACGACTGCATGCATCTTTTTACGTCAACGTAATGCTACTCATTCCGGCACACCGCCAATCGCTCTTTTCCTTTGCTGCTTAGCTTATTAGGTCCTTTGTTCGGCCTTCGTGTCACCGCTGTTCCCACTATGCAAACAGCTATTCATTGATCAGGACACATACGAAGCGGTTCGCAACATTCGCAGATTGACTTCGATGGCCGTCAGAGATAGATGTCGGGCTATCTGAAGTGCCATTTACCGCCTAGCCGAATCGAGTCGATATGTTATTTCTAACATGTGCTAAGGTAGACTAAAGGCCGATCCTCGTTCGGCACCAGAAGGGATTTAACAAGAGCTAAGGCGCATGCGTTGATAACAACCACATGAAGAGCTCGCTCTGTACGCGCATCTATCTATCTATCTGCCCAGTTGTTTGCCTCACTGCGTTGGGTTGCGCGTATGTGAACTTTTAAACAGCTGATGCAAGAAGACGTTAACGGCAAATCTTGACTGCATGCACCATACTGTGGGTGGGGCATGTCTTCTCCTTTTCTCGCTCTTTAGGGTGATTCCACGGTGATTTGCTCGGATTTGTGGTCTGACCCCCTCCCTGCGGCCCTCTTTACTTTCACGATATGTTCGTCGGTGCGGATCAAGCTGGTATTGTTATAGTGGCGACTATCGCACTGTGAATTGCCGGTTCTAGCTGATACGTGCGCTTGTACGTGTGCAGTAAAAATTGTTACTGTCATCCGTTAAAGATGCTGTCGTTAATGTTGTTGTTGCTGTGATATCTTCTGCTGTGGCTTTGACGCTAAAAAGAAAAGGAAGTCGCAACGGAAAAAGGGTCAAGCTAAAAGAAAGATACATATAGAAAAATAAACGAAAAAAGAAGATATAGAAAAGCATATGCGTGCATGATATTTTTACTCTATCCAATTCCTTTCAAACAGTCGAAGAGCTCACAGAGTGGCGCGGCTAACCGGATAAGGCATCCAGCGTTGTTGTTAGAATTAAGTAAACCGGCTAAGTGTGCTATAGTTATCAACTAGTTCTCGGTCCATTTAGGTAGAGCTAATGAGAGAAAGGTTTTATAAGCTGGTACTGATGTAAGCAAAGCAGTACATCTAAAAATCGAGGGTAGCTTGACGTTCTGTAGCTGTCGTTGACAGAACAGCGAATTTCCCTGCCCCGCTTTGGCAAGAACCGCCATCATCTGCCGACGCCAAAAGGATGGACAGTACATATTGCACTCTATGCTAACTCTGCTATGTGAAAGCGGTATGAAAGCATGCTGATATGAATAGCTCGACTTGTGCATCGATGGCTATATGCCGCCCCATGTCCGACTTTTGTCGTCTTTTCAACTTGTAGCCTATGACGCGAGCGCTGGATTCAAAACGAATGTCGAACGTCACGCAGGAACAACTTGGTGCTGATGACTGCTAAGCCGCTCGGATGCGAACGGGACGAACCGTTGTACGCAATAAGATCATTGCGTAGCTATACACAGAGTGAGCACTTCGATAGAGACGACCGTTGGCCGGCTCAAACCACATGGTATCCGTTGATCTCCAAATGATTCTTCTTGAATGGGTCAACATTTAGGGTATTAAATATCCACCATCTCATATGAAATATGGACATTTTCACAACTACAAACAGAGTCCAGCGACAAACTGGCTTGGTATGTTTTTTTATTTACGTATGTGTATTTTTCAATTCACTGAACGAGCGCGTCATTTGTTATATGCTCATACTGACACATCGTTGGGGTTTGGCTGGTAACTGCATGCATGTTTCAAGTATTAAGTGCACCCCTAATCTGTGCATATATATATAAGCATCGCTGACCGATCAAATCCCTATCATACAGGACATCGCTGCACAATGTATTTTCGATACGTTTGAGTGAACTACTCACGTTGACTGCTCAATCATTAAGCATCGTCATTTCTGTGTAGGCGAAATAGAACAGTTACTGCGGATCGTAACGTGTGTATATGTGCGGTAAAAATGGCCAAATGGCTAAAAACAGATTACGATTTCATCCATTTTCTAAATCGACAATTATTTAGTCTCGCAGACCATCATCCATCACGGATCACAAGTATCGTGGGAATGAGCAACTGAATGTTTCGGTAACGTCAATTCTTACTATTGTTATTATAAATTGAAAATGCTCTTTGACACTGCGATGGTAGGTTAGATTGGAATTATTAGAGAATCAATCAACACTGGGTATGTTTACGGCACGCTGGGTAGCACGTATCGTGTGGGACTGATTAATAAAACAACGTCTCTAAATGTTGGTTTTGCTACTTTTCGACATCTAAAGACTGTTCCTGTTACTGCCCAGATTTCCACCACTTACGCTGAAGTGATACACTTCATTGAAATCGAGATGAAGCAGCTGTACGATACAGACAATAGTTGTAGTAGTAACAACACGACGAGAGTTATTAGACCATCATTCTTCTGTTCAATCTGTCAACACTCAAAGCTGCGTTCAATGGCCGCTCCTTCCACCCATACCAACGGTGCATCTCGTCGAAAATACGTAGGACTATACCAGACCTTCGCGCAATCACTCGTCATTATTACAACCGCCATCGGTGTCCCCATCAGAAGCATTGCCGCCTCTTTATCATCGCTGCTATCATCATCGCTGTCATCACTACATGCTTCTCAAGTAACCGCCCTTCGAATCTTTGACTCGTTTTACTTCGTTTACTTTGTCGTCGTCCTATTGCTCTGTCACTTACTACTAATAACAATAAAACAACCAAAGACCCTTCAGTGACTCGAGCCCCAGCAGTGTTTAGCTCGGTTGGAAAAGCTATGGCAGGTGTCGTAACGGCTGCCCGGGCGGGGATGTGTGAGCAATTCGAGCAGATGCAGATGCCACCATCACCGTTTCCGCGCGACCGAAGTTCTAACCAGCGTCCTTTTAAATTGTGGTCGGCCGCAATATTGGAAACGAAATGTCAATAAATCCAATAGACGACAGTGTAGAACGATGAGGAGTCGAGTCTGCCGGCGTCGCGCTGCATCTTAAATGTAATTGTTTTCTCGAGTGCAAAGCAAACACGACGAGAGGCAACGGTTGACTGGTGTGACGAGAACGATGATGACCCGATCGAGAACAGTTATCATTTTCAACATGGTCGATATATGCGCAGGAGCACGCACACGTTGACAAAGCGCAATTTTTCCAGATGTGCAAATGGGGTAGATACACGGTTAGAACAATGGTTGTGGTAAAATTAGCGGTAAAGTACATGAGCCTTTATGAAAAATGCTTACCTACACATGACGATATTTAATTGCTAAAGACGCTAATCAGCAAGAGCTATTTTTCTATTGAACCCGTTATTGTCATTCTGCCCAGCTACCAAAATTGGCCACATATTCACGTTGCTCCGTACATCATCAAATCACGACAAACATGCTTGTATGCGTCGACATCTAGGATTTCAAATTTCTGTTCACCTATCAATTGTATCATTGTATTGGCGCAGAGGAGTACTACAGTCTTCCTTTGTCTTGGAAAGCAAGCGTGTTCAACGCTACATGTTACGGAATAAGTAAAGCCTTGAGAATTGGTCCTGTCTAGCTTATGTAAGGATAGTGCAGTGTCTAAAGTAAGATTGGCCTGGCCTCGGGCAGATATCAATTTCGTAATGTACTGTATCTGCAGTGTGTGTCAGTTAGAAAGCTAACCCCGCGTACTGAATCGTTCGAATTTTTAATATTATAGACGATCAGACAGATAGTTCAACTTCGACTTGTACATTTTAACTTTACTCAACATATTTCGCTTTAGCAAAAAAGGCTAAGGTTAGAACATGTTGCTTTAGCCCGTTCATGGTATTGTGGCGCGGATCAAAAAAAAAAAAGATAACTAGAAGCAATTTTAATGGCAGTTTATCTCATCAATGTTTAGGGCCCTGTTTTTCGTGTATTTTAACGATATATTAGGAACTCTAAAAAATCCCATGGCAACATACACAGTTATCGCAGACTCAGCGTTCCCTACGCCTATGGCACTGTGCCGGATCACAGCGCAATTTCATCTATGTCCGATTATGACATAAATAGATGACACATGCTTAGCTAGTGACCGCTATCACTTTACTCAGGCAACACGTACAGGCTAGTACGAATGTGTACATAACAGTAATAGGCGATACGCGAGGTAGGAAATCCGCTATAGACGCTGCACGACCCTGGTTGCCGAGGCTTATTGAATATTTTTTTTTTGCCTCCTGCTATTTTTGTTAGTCATGGTCCTTGCGAAAGGGACAGGGCTTACATTACTTTTGCTGGGCTCGATCTTTTCTAGAACAGTTGCTTGTTTGGTTCCTTGGCCGCCTGAGCGCGACGTAGTAGCACAGGATGCAGGTTACACATTGGAGGAACCTTTACGGAACCCCACTAGTGCTTGCACAGGCGTGTCCAAATGCACGCACACCGATCCAGACAGACAGGCAGACAGACAGATAGATGAGTCTATATAAAAAACAGATGGAGACAAACATCGGCAACAAACCCATAAGGATGAAACGATTAAACATAGGAGAAGTACGAATAGAAGACGCTTGCATGCTTCAATCCAATGCTTCAATTATACCGAGAACTTTTTCTTAGCGCTATACACACCATTCCCTGTCTAAATCAGAAAAACGTGTTGCGTCGGCATTTGCCTACAGCTTTGGCTGGCCGCTAAACTTCGTTGAGAGCTGTCTAGCCGCGCTGCAAGTATAAGATAATTTCGCATTTTCGAAACAATGTCTTTCCGTAAAAACCAATAGTTTGCTATTCACTCTGTAGCTCTGGGTAGCTCGGACACAGGACCATGCACATGACGCCGATGCGAAGCCCGCTATTCAGCTCTCAGCTATTCAAGGGGTTGGCGCAAAGCGAGATTAGGAGACTTAGCACGGCTTAATGTGTTGCCTTCATTTGTAAATCTTCATTCTCTGTTTATTAAAATCTAAAACGTGAGATGTTATTATGATGGTCATCCCGAAAGGGATCTAGGCATAACTCGGCCCACTTCAATCCCTCGCCGCGGAGAACACACTTATGTTGCGAAATGTTAACACTAATGTAAAGTACTATATGCCGTGTTCCTTTCAATTGATTAGTCGATTGTTTTTCTTTAGCAGACCCATCAAACGGCATCGTAACAATATGTCAGACTGTTTTCCAAGGCTAAAATTTGGATCAGCAATTGCCATGTGCATGGTGAGGCACTTAAAGGGGTGCGTATTAACCGCTGACATCACACCGCCTTTTGCTACTGAGTATTGCAGGACGGCAACTTACATCAACTTGACAAAAAAATATTAACAGACGAATGCCAACCGAACGTAATACAGTTTACCGCGTAAGCTATTAATGTATTCAACGACCCACTAAAAAACTATACTTTATTATTTAGCTTCCCTGCTGTCCGGCAAAGTGCGAAGTACGGGGAGATAGAACCGTATAAACTTGCATACCCCAACTAGAAGTTATTCATTGATGCTTACACAGTCTGCCCTTGAATAATTTTCGTCCCTTAGTAGATTTCATCTTTTAGAGATATACGAATTAAATATCGCTGGTCAAAATCATAGGCAATCACGATATAGTCTTTACATTTTTCGGCGTTGCCAGACGCAAGTTAACGCGTTATCTTGATATGGATTACCAGCGAGAAGCTAAAATTCAATTTTCATTCGCTATAATAGAATGTCGTTTTATGCCTTCTAAGATCTAACAAAATGATCGCATTATACTACTATGCTATTTGGGTCAATAAAAATTAATCATATGGTTTTTTCTTCAGTAAAATACATCTCTAGGCACCTTTCACATGATACACGTCGCTCGTAAATCGTTACGCGAACGGACACTGCGACAATCGATCGTGGCTTAAACGTGTGGATCTTGGTTTCCGTTGAGCTACTGCCATCATTGACCAGAGGAATCACTGCAAAGGCGCTCAGACATTTCTGTCCCCTGACGCAAGCATTCAATGACGGGAAAAGCTGTGAGGCAGGAGTATAAACTACTTTCTGCAAGTGTCTATGCTATACTAACACATATCTCCTTAAAAATCGATAATCATCCCTATATAGCTCGCTTCGTTACTGAACAGCATCCAACATTTAAGGGATTTTCTATTAGAGAATATAGGTTGATTCATCAATACCGGTTGCATGTATGTATGTATGTATGTATGTATATATATATATATATATATGTTTAATTATTGGCGATCTGAGCAAAAACAAATAACTTATTATTTAATCGAGAGAAAGAGAAGTGGCTCAATAGTACAAAACATGTCTATTCTACAGAAAGGTGTCTACTTTCCAACTGTTTTGGACAAACGTAAGAAGGAACCTTTTTCGCGGAACAATAACGAAACGAAGTCGGCTGATCTACAGCCAGTGCGCGAATCATCCACATGTTTCTCTACAAGACACCACCGTAAGGAGATTAAGAGTCACGTTTATCCGTCCGCAGTGAGACATCTGCATGCACAGCACATAGCTCATACACATTATTAAGCTGGGTTCTTATGGCACACATCATAAGTAGGGTAGCTATAGCGTCGTGTGAAGAAATAGGTCAAAACGAATAGGATAACTATCTGGCTAGCAGGCAGAGGAGTATTTCAGCAAAGAATTTTCATGCCACTACAATTAATGGGGAGCATCTTGTACGTCAGCCTCCCTGTAATGGGGGCTGTCGCTTATCTTCAATATGTTAACTCATCAATTATTGTTGTCTTTAGTAGCAGGTCTATATTCAGCGCGAGCGAGATTTTCTATTAAAAACCGCTCGTCTTGTTAGTTCTATAGGGGCCGTTCGAACTTTGCGTCTATAATGCCTTCTCTGTAATAGTGACTGCATAGCTAAATAACCGATAACAGGCAACAGCAAAAAGCAACTGTCAGTATTGTGGACACCAATTGCCATCGTCGTTGTCGGCATTGAGATGATCAGGATCTTCATCGCTTGCACCGCCCTCCTCTCATAGGCCGTCTGCTTGTCACGCCCAAGACAAGTGTATATATCCTAATGACTTGTCTTGCTGACTGGTCCACTCGAGCATTGTCTCTTGCCTGTTGCTTACTATTCGTTGTGCAATAGCTTTCCTCGTTGCGGACCGCCGCTATCACATCGATAGCATCACTCTTCGCCGTCGCTTATTGGCAACACATTTGTCGGCTGAAGATTTAGCTAGAGCTAGCTGTCATTGACCTAACGTGCCATTGCTAGCAAGAATGAGTCTCACATACATAGGGTTCTGAAGTTACCCCTCGTTGTCTTTAGCACACGAAAAGCATATGAAACTTGATGACGACGACGACGACGATGGCAGCGGCTGTGATTGCAGCCCGTAAAAGAACAAGTCAAATATAATAAACTTACTTGTGTAGCCATTTGCTTTTCTCTCTCAATAGATATGCGTGTGTATCTGGATATATATGTGTGTATACATTATAGATGTGCAGTTATCCCAAGAGTACTATGCCGGTTCGTGCGCCCCTACAAAGCGATACGGCGCCGATCTTCCACGGTCAACAGCGTTTAACGGAGAGAGCGAGAGAGAGAGGTAGACAATAAGGAGTTGGCATATCCTGTTACTTTGTTTATAGCTTTCGCGCGGCGTGGGTGAAAATTCGGACGCGAACGAGAAGTCTTCAAACCGTGGATCACAAAACGGCGTCCTACAACGCTCGAGTCATTCCGCGGGCCGCAAACTCCACACGGAGTAGACTGTAAAGTAAAACCGCCGACGACAATAACAACATACAGTGACGCATACGGCGCTTAAGTTAAGCGGTGACGCCGCGTAGGAATATTACGGGGGCTGGCAAAAAGATGGGGGAAAGTCCGAGAAGATGGTAGATATGCACAAAACGTATTGCTGTTGTGGCTCTTTTTGTACGACTGTAGCGAAGACATGTTGAAGACCATCGAGCAGCGCAACGGATTGAGATATATACGGTGACAGGCAGTGGAACGCTGTTGACGTCGGGAACGCGTAAAGACAAAGGACTCGCGGCAGAGATCGTCGTACCAGCAGCAGCAGCAGCAGCAGCGGTATTGCTGAAGGCAATACTGTGGAGTACTTTACAGGGAATGCCACAAAGACAGCGAGGAGAAAAGGTCCGCCAAAAACATCATTACAAGCAGGAACTGTAGAAGCAAAGGTGTGTGTATACAGATACATATATGTACATATATCTCTGCATAGACACTTATTAGGAGGGGGTGAATAATAATGAGACACAGTGTAATATGTTTCGTGTCCACATTTTGCGAATGATGGCGTAAAGGGAAAGAATTCAATTGTTGCTTCATCTGATAATGCTTACGGCTTTCACTTGGTAAGATCTACGGAGTAGTTTTCTGTATTAGCAACTACTTAATATTACCGTAAACTATTGTTTTAACGCGGTAACTAGCATCCGCGGATTATTTATAATGAAAGCTTGCATTGGCTTCACAGTTTTCCTACATCAACTACCTCGCCATGAAGGTGCAAAGCCAGCGTTGACCTGATTAGCTTCAGTGTGAAAGCAGTGTACTTGCGTCTTGTAATCATTACCGATTTACCCTTCTAGAGTTCAGTCTGCTGGAAGACGCATTAACTGAGAAACAGTCACCTTCATAAGCGCAGGGAACCTTCAGCTAGGTACTGATACAAGTGAAGAAAAGTCCACAGATAAATCTAGTGTTCTATGTAATTTGTTTCTCTGAGTGACGCCTTGGTAATGGAAACGGATATCTAGTGTTTCGAAGTTCAGCGACTTCGACTGATTTAATTTTTACTATATATATAT